>NW_022589786.1:5373672-5398790 GCF_004348235.1 Phoca vitulina
GGTTGAGACCTGATTTGTGACCTAGGATGTGATCTATTCTGGAGAATGTTCCATGGGCATAGAGAAGAATGTGTATTCTGTTGCTTTGGGATGGAATGTTCTGAATATATCTGTGAAGTCCATTTGGTCCAGTGTGTCATTTAAAGTCTTTATTTCCTTGTTGATCTTTTGCTTAGATGATCTGTCCATTTCAGTGAGGGGGGTGTTAAAGTCCCCTACTATTACTGTATTGTTATTGATGTGTTTCTTTGCTCTTGTTATTAATTGGCTTATATAATTGGCTGCTCCCATGTTAGGGCCATAGATATTTACAATTGTTAGATCTTCTTGTTGGATAGACCCTTTAAGTAGGATAGAGTGTCCTTCCTCATCTCTTATTACAGTCTTTGGTTTAAAATCTAATTTGTCTGATATAAGGATTGCCACCCCAGCTTTCTTTTGGTGTCCATTAGCATGGTGAATGGTTTTCCACCCCCTCACTTTCAATCTGGGGGTGTCTTTGCATCTAAAATGTCTCTTGCAGACAGCATATCGATGGGTCTTGTTTTTTTATCCAATCTGAGAACCTGTGTCTTTTGATTGGGGCATTCAGCCCATTTACATTCAGGGTAACTATTGAAAGATATGAATTTAGTGCCATTGTATTGACTGTAAGGTGACTTTTACTGTATATTGTCTGTGTTCCTTTCTGGTCTATGTTGCTTTTAGGCTCTCTCTTTGCTTAGACAACCCCTTTCAATATTTCTTGTAGGGCTGGTTTCGTGTTGCAAATTCCTTTAGTTTTTGTTTGTCCTGGATGCTTTTTATCTCTCCTTCTATTTTCAATGACAGCCTAGCTGGATGTAGTATTCTTGGCTGCATATTTTTCTCATTTAGTGCTCTGAATATATCCCGCCAGTCCTCTCTGGCCTGCCAGGTCTCTGTGGATAGGTCTGTTGCCAATCTAATGTTTCTACCATTGTAGGTTACATATCTCTTCTCCCGAGCTGCTTTCAGGATTTTCTCTTTGTCTCTGAGACTCGTAAGTTTTACTATCAGATGTCGGGGTGTTGACCTATTTTTATTGATTTTGAGAGGGGTTCTGTGTGCCTCCTGGATCTTGATGCCTGTTTCCTTCCCCAAATTAGGGAAGTTCTCTGCTATAATTTGCTCCAATATACCTTCTGCCCCCCTCTCTCTTTTTTCTTCTTCTGGGATCCCAATTATTTTAATATTGTTTCATCTTATGATATCACTTATCTCTCGAATTCTGCCCTCGTGATCCAGTAGTTGTTTAGATCTCTTTTTCTCAGCTTTTTTATTCTCCATCATTTGGTCTTCTATATCACTAATCCTCTTTTCTGCCTCATTTATCCTAGCGGTTAGAGCCTCTATTTTTGATTGTACCTCATTAATAGCCTTTTGATTTCTACTTGGTTAGATTTTAGTTCTTTTATTTCTCCAGAAAGGGTGTCTCTAGTATCTTTCATGCTTTTTTTCAAGCCCAGCTTGTATCTTTATTATCGTCATTCCTAACTCTAGTTCAGACATTCTTACTAATATCTGTATTGATTAGGTCCCTGGCAGTCAGTACTGCCTCCTCTTCTTTTTTTTTTGAGGTGATTTTTTTCTGTCTTGTCATTTTGTCCAGAGGAGAATAAATGAATGTGAGAACAAAATGCTAAAAGGGTAACAAGGATCCCATTAACAAATCAGAAGAGACCCAAATCTGGGGGGAAAAGGGAAAAAAAGTAAGAAAAAAAAGATATGATCAAATATGATCAGGGTGGTAAATAGATCAGTGCCACACACCAGATTTTGGGCATATTTTGGTCTGTTAGAATAAACTGCCTCCCAAAATTTTAAAGAAAGAAAAACTTGTATTTACCATTATTTTTGTATATATATAATGAAGGGATGGAATATAAGTGTAAAGATGAAAATTATAAAAGATTTTGTAAAAGGAATTGGGAAGAAGTTGGTTGAAAAAAGAAAAGAGAAATTAAAAAAAAAAATGTGATCAGGCAGGAGACTAGAACAAAGCCATACCCTTGAGATTTAGGGTATATTTTGGTTTGTTAGAAGAAACTGTATCCCAAAATTTTAAAGAGAGATCCACTTATATATATACCAAAAATAAGGTTAACTACAATGAAGGGATAGAGTATGACTCTAAAAATGAAAAATAAAAATGTCTTTTAAAATAGGGATTGATAATATGTTCATTGAGCAAGTGAAAAAGATAATTAAAAAAATTAACTTTGAAAGACTAAAGAATTAAGGGAAAAAAAGCCATGAATTCTATGTGCTGTATTCCACTAGTGCTAGAGTTCTGCCATTCTCATTGATTGGTAAACTTGGTCCTGGCTGGCTGTTCTTGATGATCTTCTGGGGGAGGGGCCTTTTGCAGTGATTCTCAAATGTCTTTGCCTGAGGCGGAATTGCCGTGCCCTTGCTGGGGCCGGGCTAAGGAATCTGCTTGGGTTTGCTCTCAGTAGCTTTTGTTCTGTGAAAGCTTTCTGTACAGCTTTGGAGGATGAGAGTGAAAATGACAGCCTTCCAATCTCTGCCCTGGAGGAGCCAAGAACTCGGGGCCCCACTCCTCAGTGCTCCACCAGAGAAAAGCAGTCAATCATTCCCATCTCCCCAGTCTCCGGCCGCACTCCGTGCTCACTGGGCCTGTGACCAAACATTCCTATCTCTGGCACCCAACCCTGTTTGGAGTCTCCAAACCCAACAGATTCCTGTGTTGTGCTCCTGCGCCGCTCCTCCCGGGGGAGGAAGGGGAGTCTCCCTGGATCTGCAGCTTGTTGTGTCCCTGCTGGAAGAGCAGTGGCCCGACTGTGCAGCCGATCATTTTGTATGGCCACCCCGAGCTGAGAGCCCACTCCTCGGCTATGTCTTTGCAGCCAGCTTCCCCGCTCCAATACCTGGGATCTCTGCTGCACTCGGGCACCTCCAGTCTTTCTTTGACCCTGAGGGTCCTGAGACCACACTGTCCCAGCGAGAGTTCCACCCCCCGCTTAGCCACTGGAGTGACATCCCTCAGCAGAGCAGACTTCTGAAAGTTCCAATTTTGTGCTCCACTGCTCTATCATTTGTTGGTAGCCAGCTGAGAAGGCTCCCTACCCCTGTGGTCTATCTTCCAGTATATTGCCTTGAATTCACTTCTCCACATGTCCTACCTTCCAGAAAGTGGTCACTTTTCTGTTCAGAATGTTGCTGCTATTCTTTTCTTCGATCTCCTGTTGAGTTCATAGGTGTTCAGAATGGTTTGGTACCTATCTAGCTGAATTCCTGGGACCAGACAAAATTTAGGTCTCCTACTCCTCTGCCATCTTGCTCCTCTGCCTGAGAGACAGAATCTTAAAAGGAGAGAAAAAGAAACTGATCATGCACTAAGGATTTTCAATAAGAAATACAGCTGATTTGTCGTTAGAAACCATCAAAAATAGAAGGCAGTGAGAGGACATATTCAAAGTTAGAATGGCTAAAATTAACAAGACAGGAAACAACAAATGTTGGCGAGGATGTGGAGAAAGGGGAACCCTCTTACACTGTTGGTGGGAATGCAAGCTGGTACACCCACTCTGGAAAACAGTATGGAGGTTCCTCAAAAAGTTAAACAGAACTACCCTATGACCCAGAAATTGCACTACTGGGTATTTATCCCAAAGATACAGATGTAGTGAAAAGGGACACCTGCACCCCAATGTTCAAAGCAGCAATGTCCAGAATAGCCAAAATGTGGAAGGAGCCAAGATGCCCTTCAACAGATGAGTGAATAAAGAAGATATGGTTCATATATACAATGGAATATGACTCAGCCATCAGAAAGGATGAGTACTTACCATTTACATCGACACGGAGGGAACTGGAGGGTATGCTAAGTGAAATAAGTCAAACAGAGAAAGACTATTATCATATGCATTCACTCATGTGGAACATAAGAAATAGTGCAGAGGATCATAGGGGAAGGGAGGGAAAACTGAATGGGAAGAAATCAGAGAGGAGACAAACTATGAGAGACTCTTGACTCTGGGAAACAAACTGAGCGTTGTGGATGGGGAGTTGGGTGAGGAGATGGGGTAACTGTGGGTGATGGGCATTAAGGAGGACATGTGATGGGAAGAGCAGTGGGTGTTATACGCAACTAATGAATCATTGAACATTACACCAAAAACTAATGATGTAATATATGTTGGTTAATTGAATTTAAATTAAAAAAACAAAAACACAAAGTGCTAAATGAAAAAAAAAAAAAAAAACCCTGTCAACCAAGAATTTTATATCCAGCCAAATCATCCTCCAAAAAGTAAGAACTTGATACATTTCCAGATGAACAGAAACCAGGAGCATTCGTCACCACTTTTACCTGTCCTATAAAAAATTCCTCAGTGGTCCTTCATGATGCAGTGAAGCTACCCTAGAAAGTAATTCTAAAGAGCACTGGTAAAAGTAACTGCATAGATTAATATAAAGAAAAGTATACACATATTTTTGTTTGCAACTTTTTTTCTCCTATCTGATTTGAAAGAAAACTGCATAAAGCAATAGTTATTAATCCATATTGCTGGTCATACAATGTATAAAGAAGTAATTTGCATAACAATAGCACAAAGGAGGGGGACAAACTCTATATGAGTACAGTTTGTACACACTATTGAAATTAAACTAGCATGATAATTGTAATTTCCAGAAAAAAACATGAAGAAAATAACTTGATAATATAATAAAAGAAGCACTAAGGAGAATAAAATTAAACACTAGAAATATGTATTTAACACAAAAAGAGCAGTAGGAGAACACAACACAGGACATGCAAAATAAATAGCAAAATGGCCAATATAAATTCTACCTTATTTGTAATCCCATCAAATTTAAATTTATTAAGTTCTCAATAGGGAGAGAATAGCAAAATGGATTGAAAGTGAACCATGATCCAACTAAATGTTGTCTCTAAGACATAATACTTTAGATTCAAACACACAAAGAGTTTAAAAGTAAAAGGATATAAAAAGAAACACCACACAGTGATTAAAAGAGAGCAAAATGGCCATATTATTATCAGGCCCTACTAATATTTTGACTCTAGGACCAAAATTGTTACTAAAGAACAATATTTAATAATAAGAGTCCATTTATCCAGAGTATACAGCAAATATAAATACACACATACCTAACAATGGGGCCCCAAAATATATGAAGTAAAATGTATAGAATTAGAGACTTCAATATCCCATTCTAAGCAATGGATTCAACTGGACAGAAGATCAACACGGAAATAGAAAATTTGAACAATATAAACCAACTAGACATAAAAGACATCTATAGAACATTACATCTAAGAGTAACTGTTTAAGTGGCTCCATGTTAGGCATGTGGCAGTTGAACTCATGACCCTGAGATTGAGACCTGAGCTGAGATCAAGAGTAGACACTTAACTGATTGAGCCACACAGGTGCCCGAACAGAGTAAATATTCTTAAGTGCTCACCTGGAACATTATCTACAAGATACCTGTAGGTTAGGCCACAAAACAAGTTTCAATAAATTTGAAATGATTGAAATAAAATATATATATATATATTCTCCAGGCACAATGGAATGAATTCAGAAACCAATAAGAGAGGGAAATTTTGAAAATTTATAAATTATATATATAAAAAGATACTAATAATAGATGAGCCAAGGAAGAAATCAAAGGGGAATTTAGAAAATACTTCCAGATGAAGGTAAGCAAAATAACATAAAAAAGAAAAGAATGTTACTACAGTAGTGCTTACAGGGAAATTTGTAGCTGTAAATGATTCTATTAAAAAGAAAGACATTTCTCTCAAGAAGATACACATATGGCCAATAAGCCATGAAAAGTGCTCATCATCATCAGTCATTAGGGAAATGCAAATCAAAACCACAATGAGATGTCACTTCACACCCACTAGGATAAATAACAATTTTAAAAGACAATAACAAAGATTGGAATGGATGTGGAGAAATTGAAACACTCATACATTGCTGGTGAGAATGTAAAATGATGCAGTCTCATTGTAGAACAGTTTGGAAGTTCCCCAATAGATTCCTCAATGACAAATGAAAACAAATGGCACAAAGTCTACTACATGTATTTTTTTCTGTACTTATTTTAATTGACTGAAAGTATCAATATAAAATAGTTGAGGATTTGAAGTTGAATTAGAGCTAAGCCAAAAAAAAAAAAAAAAAGACTGAAAAAATGCAAACTCTACTATAATCCTCTAATCTTTTTTCTCTAAAAACATTTTTCATTTCCATATTAGAGACACAGCTATGAATCTTCTTATATTGATGAATAAAAGTAGATATTTTTCTATGATCAGACTTATTACCCTATATAGCAACATTCATAATGGCCAAAAAGTGGAAACTCAAATGTCCAACTCAAATGGTTAAACAAAATATGGTACATTGATACAATGGAATATTACTTAGCCACGTATAGAAAGGGAGTATTGATTCATACTATAATATGGATGAATCTTGAAAACATTATGCTAAGTGAATGAAGCCAGAAACTAAAGACCATTTTGTGATTTGATTTTTATTAAATGTACCAAATAGGTAAATCCATAGGGACAGAAAGTAGATTAGTGGCTTCCAGGGGCTGGGGCGTGATAGATGGGGAGTGACTGGAAGTTTCCTTTTGTAGTGATGAAAATATTTTGGAATTAAATAGTGGTATTAGATATACAACTTTGTAAATATTATAAAAGCCACTGAATTACATATTTTAAAAGGTTAAGTTTTATGACAACTCTACCTCAAAAAAAGTAAAAGATGAAGTCAGAAAAAGCAATATTAATCCTAACTGGGAAAATTGACTATAAGTGCTCTGCAAATAGGGAAACATTGTTATAAGCAGAGACAGCAAAGCATGAAGCATGAATTAGAAGTTAATATTTCTCTTTTTCTGCAAGGTAATAGTCAGGAATGAGATTAATTATATGTGGCTAGGTTGGAGAGAAGCAACACTGGGCATCTGTGTATGTTCCAGGTCAACTCTCTATGACCCTGGCTAGAAGGAAATTAAGGAGTATATACAGCATGCTCTATAATGACCTCCAATTCTGCTTTCATTACTCTGGACTCTGTACATCTAAGACTGTCCCATTGTGAGTTTTCCAGGCTGGAGAGCAAAGGAATCCTAATCCAGATTCCTCTCAAAACCATAGCATGTAGCCAGTCTTCTGTTCTGCATAATTATGAGGTTAAGTCTGTACTTCTCATTTCAAAATTATATTCCCGGGTTGAACTTAGGCAATTCAAATGCTAAGTCTGAGCCACATTTCCTAACATTGGAAGGAAACCCACAGCTGACAGAGGAGCACATTTCCCCAAAGTGGGTACAAGTTAAATTAACGATGATGTTTAATATATAGTTTAGAGAACCAAAATATTTTTCTACCTATAATGAGAGTTTGTAGCGTCATTGGCTGTCATAGGATTTGAAACACATGGAAAGATAGAAAAAATGGTAAAGGAAATCAGGAACCCAGAGTATATGAGATTCTTGGTTGTTTTTAGTTTTTGTTTTTTGATCTGCAAATGAATATCTCAATTTGACATAGGTCTTCACGTTCAGTTCTCCAACTAGGAACCATACCTGTAAAATAGCTTTTACCCGGAAAAAAACCTATGGTGTAATTTGGTCCATTCTTCTGTCTGAACTTACCATCTCTTCGAACCCACTCTACCACCCCATCTTTAGGAAGTAGTTCCATACCCTTTCACCCACTCATTCTGTCTCTTACGTGGCCTTTGGAAGATCATTTGAACTCCTGTTGCTATCTCTAGAGGGAGTAATATGGGGCCCACTTGAGTCTCCTTCCTCTATTGAGACTGAGAAAAGGAGTCAGGAGTCACTCCCTTCTCCATTCCTCACATTCTATCCCAACCCCAACAATTCCTACGTGGAGCTTTCAGAACAGACAATGGAGACAGTATTTTCTATTACCCTTATCTATGTTTGGGTTATATGGGAAAACCCAGGATAATGTATCCAAGTGATACTCCTCCACTAAACTTTCACCTCATAGTGAGGGTACCACTTTGAAAATTCTTTCTTTTCTTTTTAAATTTTCATCTCTCTTCCAGAATGCTTCACTCTCCAGATTTATTCTTTCATTTTTCCTACCCTCACTGTGTTCCTCTTAAAGTACCATCTGGAAAAAAAATAATATATGACAGATTACAGAAATAACTCAGTGATCTGAAGACTGTGCTGATGGTCTGTGAGGATAACCCTGTGTAACTAAAAAGGATAAAACTGTGAGGATAAAGATGTGTGTAGTGGTGACATTTTCCAGCATCTGCATCTGCTTTGGTTTCATAGATTTAGGTTCTAGCGAGGCTTTTCTCAGGTCTGTGATCTGTGCTTTTCTCCTTGCTGCCACCTTGGAAGACGGAGTAGGAGAAGATAATTGACTCAAATAGCAACTTATATTATATTGGCTTATTTATAAGCTTTCTACAGGTAACTTGTTAATTCTTAGCCCCACTATAAATGTAACTTCCCCCACCCCCGAAGTCATCCCTAATACTGCAAGCTGGAATTACATTTTTTAATTTTCTCCTCTGACTACTAATGGGAGGCTCATCATCTGAACTTCTTACAGGCATTTATAACTATAATAAAAGGCAGAATGTAATTTGTGGGTGTCTATTGTGTCTTTAAGTTCCTTGAGGGCAAGATTAATGTCTAAATGAGTGTTCTATCCCCATGTGGGTTAATATACCACTTTGTAGACTGTAGTTCAGAAGGACATTTTCTTGATGGATAGATATATAAGTAAAAGGAGGATCATGAATCAGTTCACTGACAACTGATTCTACAGTAAAGAAATAAAGGAGGTAGGTACTGGGAATAGAAAGACTGTTCTTTTCCAAGTACTAAAGCCAAACTCTAGGCCCAGATCTTGGGTAGCAAGCTGGGATTCTGATGGCAGGAGGAAGATAATAACTTTAGCCAATCAGCTGGAGAAGCTGGGCACTTGACTGGCCAGTCTTAGTTCTGAATCTGTAGTTTACAGCGCATAAGGCACAGACAAAAAGAGAAATATTTACCAACCATTAGCCACATAAAAGATACTATGATTATTGCCTGAATTCTCTTTTCCTCTCCCCCACCCCTATTTTCTCATTCCGATCCTTGTTTCCTCATTTGTTTATGGTAAAAAGGGAGTTTCATTTCTATTTCAATAAGTTAATATAGAATATTCTTTCAGAAGAGTTCTGTTGATCATCTGAAAGCTTTGCAAATATAGACAGTTAGTAAAGCAAGCAGTTTATTTAGGTGGTGAGATTAATGCCCGTGAAGGAGAAAATGTAGAAGTAGGATTAAGCAGATGTAACAAGTTTTGACCAACTAAATGAGGAAATGTAAAGCAAAGAAGTGACACACATTGAGCAGACATAGCCAGATCCTAGTAGCCCTATTATGCTCCATCATTGGCTGGGGATACCTGGGAGAAATGTGGCCTCAGCTGGAAAGGTGAGGCAGATCCCAAAGGAACTAACGACTGGAGGTTATCAATCAGCTATCTGAATTTCTTGCAGCTGAACAGCAAGTTTTTTTTTTTTAAGACTGACCCAAGTGACATACCTCCATGGCTGGCACACCTTCCATAAGATCTTGATTAATATAGACATCCTATGGCATTATGCTTGGCTGATCCCAGGGTATGGCCTCAAAGATTCATAGAGCATTGGAGTCAGAAGTGTCCCTGGAAACCATCCACCATATTCTTGGTTGCCCCTGGTTCCCCATAAGGGTCACTGTGGGAATCAGAAGGGAAGAAAGAATTGTAAAGACTCCTGATTCTCTAACCTTCCTTCCAAATAGTGGCTTTGACTTCTTATGCTAGAGATAAGGATTTCCATGTAATATTCCATTAAAAAATAGCCTCTGTTATTAATAAAAAATAAAAAATGTTTAAAAAATGTTTTTAAAAAACATTGATCTTATCCAACAGCTCATACCCTGAGTGGTGAGGGAATACCACGGTTTTATAACTTTTCAGACATGAATAGTTTTACAGTAGATGCTAGGAATTATACATAAATCACAGCCATTCTTGTCTGTGCCATAGTCCTGCATCTAAGAATAGCCATAAAGGAATGACACTTAGAGATCACTTGGGGAGAGTCAGGTGGAGAAAGGGGAAGGGATTTCTTCAAGGTCAAACAGGGGCAGGAATAGGACCAGTAGTTGGGTTGCCTATCTATGCAGAGTGTTCTTTTCAATCTGTATTCACGCTCCCATGATTGAGCTAGATCCAGGTGAAACACAAAAAGCACAATAGATGTTACCCAAAACAAAACAAAACAAACTATCAAAAATTATAAGTATCAAGATCAAAAAATTATCCTTATCCAACCCTGAAGTGGAATCCTTTTTTACAGGAAACCTCATGAGGAGCCACAATATAGCAAATAGAAGTTGAGCTGCTATGATTACAAAGAGGGGGTAGTTTGCTGGACGTTAGTGGGAGTCAGAGGCTTCCTGTTCTATTTGACAGTTTTCTTCTCTTCCCACTGTACAGTGGCTCTGGAATACCTCTGTAGAACTCTTGGCCTCTGAGTGACATGGTATAATAAAGAGGAATATACCAAAACTCAGAATGGCATAGCCACTGTCAATGTTACATAAGTGGGTTAGTTGTAAAACGAGTTGCCTCATCGTTCCAGCCCACAATACAGCACTTTGAAGGCAACTCTTATTCTTAAAAACCAGCAGCCCCTGATTTGAAAATATGCATGGGGTTGAAGCCAAGCTTAGGAAATTTATTTCCACACATAAACTAACATGGAGGGAAACCTGTTTTCACTTCGAAGCTGTTGATTCTGCAAAGCAGTGCACTGACAAAGCACTGACAAAGCAATTTACATCTGTCAACCCCCTTCCTTCTCAGAACAGAAAATGGCCTCTCCACTCACTATGGTGGCAAGAAGAGCCAGGTTTTGGAATGAATTAGATTATCTGATGAAATGTATATTACATTTTGACTCCATCATCCTTACCGTGTAGAAAGGATTTAAATTCCATTATATCTAACTTACTAACAGAGTGGATTGTTGACTCTTCCTCCAGAAGGAGTCCCTTTCAGAGGTTAGTATCACACAGCCCAGAAAACTGTAAAAGCAGCCAGCAGGCCACAATGAGGCCCTTCCTTGCTCGCTCGCTTTCCCAATGATTGCTCTTTCCTCTGTCCCACCTGACCACCCCCACCTGTTCTTGATGCCAGGCTGACACCATCTCACCATTGGCCCATCAGCTACTCCAGAAAGATGCTAAAAAAAAAAAAAAAAAAAAAGCCGTATATGCAGCTGCTCAATCTCGGTGAGTCAGAAAATCTGATTAGATTTCCATGCCTTCCAAATACAATACTGCAGGCAGTCTGCCAAGCAAATCACTGGGCACTTTTAATCAGCCATTTCACAGAGAATTTCCCGGGGCCCTGGGCAGTGGCAGCCTTCCAGAAAGAAGGAATAGGAAATGCTCACGGAGAAGCAGCCAAGGCTGTGTGGGCCTAGTCTTAGTTGGGTGTGTGGTGGAGGACAAAGCGAGTACAATTTCAGAGTACTTCACAGTTTACAAAGCACATTCATACTCATTATTTCATTTGAGGCTCTACACAAATCCATGAGGTAAGACTAAAAGGAGATATTCTCATATCCATTTTCCAGTTTTTAAAAAATAGTGTTCACACAGATAGTTGCTAACCTAATTCCGTGTAGTAATTGGCAAGGTTGAGACTCAAAGCAGGGGTTTTGTGATTCCACATTCCATATTGTTTGCATTTTCCTGCACAATGCCAACACCCACTGCTAACATGTCGTGAAGTATTGTGTGCCCGGTGCTCTGATAGTGCTTTTCCTGCATTATCATCATAGACGTCCTGTGAGGCGGGTACCTACATGTCCCTGTTTGGCACAGTGAAGCTCAGAGAGATTGTATGATATTAACCTTTCCTTATCTGTGCAACTAAAACTTCAGGGAAATTAGCTTGATCCACACATGTGATTTCTCATTTCTACCCCTAAACATTACATAACTGTGAGAGAGTTTCACATACCACACCCTAAGTAGCCCCTGGAAACAGCTTATTAGAAGGCTTCAGAGGTGGTAAATTTCAGTAAGACAGGAATCTTCCTACATTAAATAACACTGTGCTTATTCCTTCTTTCACCTCCTCATCCTCCATAATCTACTAGGTCACCAACTTTGAGGGGTAGTTATAACCTTAGGAAGAAAGAAGATAAGGATTATTGTGTTCTATGTGTCCCTTTACTTTGATGCAGAGTTGAATCCTTTATATTGTGTCTACTGCTTGAGAAGTCCTTTTGGTTCTAACATGGTGAAGTGTAAGGTAGAAGAAGTCTAAGTAGGAAGGGGAAGAGGATAAACGGAAATGTTTAGTAAATGGTCAGTGCTCCTAAAATGGTCACTGTTGTCATTTTGAGTTGTTGTGATGCTGGAGCAAGCATCAGGCATTTACGATTACAACTGTGGTGGCTTGACATGAGCAGGCCATGAGAACTGGTGCCCTCAGTCTAACCCTGTTTCTTTTCATTCTAGAAAGTAGAGCAGGAAGTAAATCGGAGAAAGGATTGTCATTATTTATAACTGTTTTGTAAGGAGACATTTCTTTAAAAGAGGTTCAGGTATACATTTGGGGATGAGGCTTCCCTGCATTTAGATGCCCTTACTTTCCTCTCCTCATCCCTATTCCAAGTCTTATGCCTCTTTGAAGGTCCCCTAAGGCCAAGGAAGCCTTCCCTAACTCATCTACCTCTTCAGAAAACATCAATAGCATTTATTGTCAGAACTCAACAAACAAGTATTGGATATAGGCACTTTTATTCTTATCTAATTATGTAATCTTTTAGTCTCAACTAAACCTCCGAATTCTTGAGGGCAGTGATCACATTGTCATCATCTTATGTCATCTGTACTTCTTGGGGCCTGGACACATAGTAAGTGATAAATGAACCTTGATAGATACCTATTAGTAGTGAAACACATATAAAACTTTATCACACATTCATAAAGCTCTTATATACCCAAGCACACAGCCTATGCACAGAAGTTCAAATTTTGGCAAAAAACTATTGACAAGGAAAGAGAAGTTGCAAAGTCACTCTTAATGTAATGTTTAACCATCTACTTCTAAAGCTAGTGTTTTCAAAAATATTTCTCTTAACCACTGACTTCAGAACACGTGTACCTTTCAGTGATATTTGTGGATCACATTTTGTTTTCTATATTTATCAGGGAGTCTGCCTGAGCAAATATTATGTCCTAGTCCAAATAGCTCCAATTAAAGCAGAAGCCCTTAGTTAAACAAACTGGAAAATAAGTTCAAAGTACATATCCTTGGGTGTTAAATCAACCAAAAACAATATATTGTGGATTAATTTGTGTCTACCAGTGGAGGAGAAGGATTACTGCTAGATTTAACAAGTTTTTTTTAAATTTCTCAACTTCAGAGACCATTTAGGGAAATAGGGCAGTCCATGAAACTGGTTTTTAAAAAATAGCACAAGAGAGAACATACAAAGGCTAAATGCTAATTTGTTACTGTCATTCAGAATAAAGTCTTGGGTGCATAGCATGGAAGAGCTGTTAAGAGCTTGGGGGTGAGCTAGTCCAATTTCCTTATGTAAGTAACAGGGGAGAAGCTGAAGCTTGGAAGTGTGAAATGATGCACTCAGAGTCACACAGTTGTGTGGGCAGGAGACTTGGTTCTAGTCTCAATTCTATTTCCAATGATATAAATGGAATTCTATATCCAAAGATATAAACCCTTTAAGGAATACCAAGATGATAGATGTTAATACAAGGTGGAATAGTCTAGGAAAACTTATGTAATTCTTTACCTATTTCATTTACTGTGTTTCTTCAATGTAGGGGGAAAGATTGGTCTTTTTAATTTTGGAAATTCTGTTCATAATATTAAAACACTATAGTAAATTGTCTGAGTATTAAAAGCCCAAGAAGGCCTCATTTTTATTCATCAGATGTAAATGCAATGATTTGACTATAGGTGTCATTAACTGGCTAATAACTATTTATGACCTCAGGATGCAGTTTCTACCAGTTAACGGGCTATGTAGTAAAGCTATGATTTTATTTCAGCCATTATGGCTCTTGGTCTCAGTTGCTTGTATTAAAGCATGAACAGGTTCTGCTGATTATCTACATAATAAGAGATCATGTTCCAAGGGCCTTCAGAAAAACTCTCATCACACAAAATTGGAGTTGTGCCTCAGAAGGAAGCCTTGCAGAAAAACATGTTGATTGCCCCAAATAACCCTCACGAATCACACTTACAGGAAATTGATCATACATTTTTTCTCAGCCGCATTTTCAAGCAATTGTGAATCACTAAGTGCTGGGGGGATTGTATCTACTGACACTTCTCAAACAAAATTTTTCCAAGCTGCTTCCACTTAGCCACTCTTGTAGGCACAGCTTTACAGAACATGCAGAGAGTCAGTTCTGGCTGAGCTGGGCTGAGAATGCAGGATCTATTTATGAATGGTTGGCTAGATGGGCTCAAAAAAGAGTAAGGCTTGGCAATGCCTACATCTGGTTTCCTGACCATCCTTCAAGCCAAACTCCCATGTCTTCCTCCCCTATTTTTTTCCCCTTTAAGAATCTATTCTTTTCAAGATTTTATTCCTCTATTCAGCTTGTATTGAATGACCATGCACAATGTGCCAGGACCAGAGAAGAGGCAAAAGAAGTTTAAGATATGTTCCTTGTTCATTCTGACTGCTGCTTTTTACCTCCACCATACTGCTCTTGATGAAGTTACAATTATGTTTTGCCTGGATTATTGCTGTAGCCATAGTCCTAACTGATACCCCTTTATATATTCTATCATTCCTTTCCTGAAAATCCCCCAGTGGCTTTGTATCTCAAAATAAAAGCCAAAGTCCTCACCATGGCCTACACAACCCTCTATGACCATGTGCCATGTTTGTGTGAAATTATGTCCTGCCACCTGTCCTCTCACTGCACTCTGATCTGACTCCACTGCTGCTTTGCTGCTCCTCAAACATTATAGTGACTCAAGCACTTTAAGACTTCTGCCCTTGCTGTTCCCTCAGCCTGGAATCTTTTTTCCCTTAGGCACCCCATGGTTTCTCCTTCATTTTATTTAGGTTTATTGTCAAATGGACACTTACCATGAGAACTTCCCTGACCAACTGATCTAAAATACACTCATCTCTGTCTTCTCATCTTGCTTTCTTTCTCTTCTTAGCATTTAAAACCATTTCAGTTGATTGCTTTATCTGCCTCCCCAAACTAGGTGAGTTTGATGAGAATAAGAAATTTGTTTAGTTCTCTAGCATATCCATAAAATCTAGAGCTGCACCTGGCAGAAGTTCAATTGTTCAATAGTTCATATTAATACATTGTCTGAACTAGAAAGTTTATATGCCTCAGTGATGAAAGATGCATGCACCCATGAATGAATGAAATGGAGTACTGTGATGAGCTTCTTACTGTTTAGTGCATGAAGTCCTCTCTCTTCATTCTAGCCTTCAAAGTCATTCTATTAGAGATACTTTCAGATTCAACTAACAACACAATCAGCAGTTTAAATACTAAAGACACTCAATTAGGTCATAGAACAAGAAGCCTGGAGGAAAGCAGTCTTGACCCAGTAGGTGCCTAAGAGGTATATCAAAGACAGAACTTCTTTCTCTACCCTCACTATCCTTACCATGCTGGCTTAGTACAAGATAATACAACCAGGCAGCATGTATATACTCAAGGCATGGAAGATAGAAGTGGTAGTGAATCTAACCTATTTTTGAAGAAAACAACTTTCCCAGGTGTCTTTTCCTAGGAGAATTTTCATTATAACCGTGCCATTTATCCATTCCCTAAGTCAGGGAATTTTTTCATTTTCCAGCCTCTAAGGTGGAAGTAGGCAAAGGAGAAGTGGGTTGGGAATGGATTTTAGTGTAGCCAAGCTCCACTGTCTGTCATCTAATGCCTTTCATGATATAACCCCCACCTTGATTTCCCACTACTATATAGTTCCTATTGCAGCCCAACTCAGCTATTCAGTTTGCCAAACACTTCTGCCCCCTACTTTTTTTTTTTTAATAGACAATTTCAGAGCAGTTTTAGATTTATGGGAAAATTGAGAAAACAGTATAGGGAGTGCCCTTATACCCCCCAGTTTCCCTATTAATATCTTATATGAGTATCATACATTTGTTACAACAAATGGACCAATACTAATACATTACCATTAATAAGATTTCTTTAGTTTTATCTAATGCCACTTTTCAATCCAGGAACACATTCAGGATATCATATTGCATTTAGGTGTCCTATTTCCTTAGACTGTGACGGTTTCTTAGACTTTCCTTGTTCGTGATGACCTTGATGGTTTTAAGGAGTACTGGTTAGGTTTTATAGAATGTCTCTCTACTGAAATTTGACTGACATTTTTCTCATAAAATGCTACTTGCATCATATCATATCAGGTACATTCTATCAATATGAGATGTTTGTCTAGTCTCTTTACTATGAAGTTATGCCTTTTTAGCCTTTGCGTAATCACTAGGTATTTCCCCTCCTTGAGGGTAGACTGTCTACATTAATTACTTGGGATTGTTTTGCATCGGACATTTGTCTCTTCTCCCCCCCCTATTTATTCAATCACTGATTTATATAAGTATGGACACACTGATACACGCATACCTCGCTTTATTGTGCTTCACCTTATTGCATTTTTTACAAATTGAAGATTTGTGGCAATACTGCATAGAGGGTTCATCAGCATATTTCCAGCAGCATTGTGAAACTTAATGTCTCTATGTCACATTTTGATAATTCCCCATATTTTAAACTTTTTCATTATCATATTTGTCATGGTGATCTATGATCAGTGATTTTGGATATTACTATTGCCATTATTTTGGGCAGCCAGAAATCATGCACATATAAGATAGCAAACTTAACTGAAAAATGCTGTGTGTTCTGAATGCTCCACCAATTGGCCATTCCCCCATCTCTTCCCCTCTCCTTGGGCTTCCCTATTGCCTGAAACACAACAATATTGAAATTAGGCTCATTAATAACACTAAAATGGCCTCTAAGTATTTTTTTAAAGATTTTATTTATTTATTTGAGAGAGCGAGAGGGATAGAGAGAGAGAAAGAGGGAGAGAGCACAAGAGGTGGGGAGGGGCAGAGGAGAAGCAGACTCCCCACTGAGCAGGGAGCCTGAAATGGGGCTCAATGCCAGGGTCCTGGGATCATTTACCTGAGCCGAAGGCAGACAGTTAACTAACTAGAGGCCAGGTGCCCCTAGCCTCTAAGTATTTAAGTGAAAGAAAGAGTTGCATGTCTCTTACTTTAAATCAAAACTCTAAAAATAAGCTTAGTGAGGAAGGCATGTCAAAAGGTAAGATAGGCTGAAAGTGAGGCCTCTTCCCTCAGTCAGCAAGGTTGTGAATGCAAAGGAACAATTGTTCAAGGAAATTAAAAATGCTACTCCAGTGAACACACAAATAATAAAGTGAAATAACTTTATTGCTACTATGAAGAAAGTTTTGAGTAGTCTGGATAGAAGATCAAACCAGTCACAACATTCCCTTAAGCCAAAGCCTAGTCCAGAGTGAGGCCCTAACCTTACTCAATACTAAGAATGCTCAGAGAGAAGGTGAGGAAGTTTCAGAAGAAAAGTGTGAAGCTAGCAGAGATTGGTACGTGAGCTTTAAGGAAAGAAGCCATCTCCGTAACATAAAAGTACAAGGTGAAGCAGCAAGTACTGATATGGAAGCTGTAGCAAGTTATCCAGAAGTCTAGCGGAGATAATTAATGAAGGAGGTTAAACTAAAGATTTTTAGTGTAGATGAAAGATGGGAGATGAGACAATTTAGGACTCCACAGCAAGGGGGGGAAGAGTCAGTTCCTGGTTTCAAAGCTTCAAAGACAAGCTGACCCTCTTAAGGGCTAATGTAGTGGGTTACTAAGGTGAAGCCAATGCTCATTTACCATTCTGAAAATCCTGGGACCCTTGAGAATTATGCTAAATTACTCTGTCTCTATAAATTAAACAACAAAGTCCAGATAAGAGCCCATCTGTTTATAAAATGGTTTACTACATATTAAGCCCACTGTTGAGACCCCCTGCTCAAAAAAATTCATTTCAAAATATTACTGCTTATTGAAAATACAGCAGGTCACCCAAGAGCTCTGATAAAGATGTACAATTAAATTAATGTTGTTTCATGCCTGCTAATAAAATATCCATTCTGCAACCCATGGATCAAGGAGTCACTTTGACTTTCAAGTCTTATTATAAAATGTATACAATACATTTTATAAAGCTATAGCTTCCATAGATACTGATTTCTCTGATGGATCTGGGCAAAATCAACTGAAAACTTTCTGGAAAAGATTCTCTATTCAGATATCATTAAGAACATTCTTGATACATGGGTAGAGATAAAAATATTAACATTAAACAGGAGTTTGGAACTCTTTGGTTGGTTGATTCTAACCCTCATGGATGACTTTGAGGGTTTAAGACTTCAGTGGAGGAAGAAACTGCAGATGTAGTAGAAAGAGTGAGAGAACTAGAAAAGGAGCCTGAAGATATGACTGAATTGCTGCAATGTCATGATAAAACTTTAATGGATGAGGGATTACCTCTTATGGTAGCAAAGTAAGTGGTTTCTTGAGATGGAACCTACTCCTGATAAAGATGCTGTGAAGATTGTTGAAATGAGAACAAAGGATTTAGAATATTACATAAACTAGACTTCCAGGGAATATGGCAGAGTAGGAGGACCCTAGGCTCACCTTACCCCATAGATACAACTAGATAACACTCACATCAGTGTAAGTAACCCAGAAAATGACTGAAGACTGGCAGAATAAACTCCACAACCAAATGTAGAGAAGAGGCCCCATCAAAGAGGGTAGGAAAAGTAGAAATGTGATCAGAAAATAAATGGACTCACAGGATTGTCTGTGAGTTATTATTTTCCTGGAGGGACAGATATTGCTGGGGAACTTCTCTGTGAACAAAGGAACTGGCAGGTGCCATTTCCCTTCCCGACCCAGCAGCAAACACACAAAGCCACCTGTAGGACTTGCTACCTAACTTGCAAGCACTGCAACCCTACTCCCACATGCTGTGGTTCTACCAAGCCACTCCTCCAGACAGCCCACTTCAGGCCAGGTGCTGTAGGGCCCCTCCTGCAGAGGACCTCTTCACCTCTCCCCCTGCCCAGCAGTATGCTTTGGTGAATCCACCCTCTCCAATGTGCTCTTGTCCAGAGTCCATATAGGATGGTGCCACAAGCCTGGCAGTGTGAAAGCAGCCCGTATATTGTGACTAGCACCATTCCAAAGTGACTCCTGCCCTGGAGAGAAGGGAAAAATAACCACACACACCAGTCAGATGGAGGCCCTAGCAGTGGGCTAGAAGACAACATCTGGTCTGATTACAGACCCTACTCGCCAGTGAAGGCTTTTTAGGGGATAGCACAGAGAATGCACCCTACAGTTTGATGCTGCTGCATCTCTGACAAACTCCTGTTCTGATTTGACTTAAGCCCATGGCATTGCCAGACTGGCCCACTCACACCACAGTGACCAAACATTGCCCACAATAGGCAAAAGGAGACTCTACATAAACTGGCCTAAAGGAAAAAGCAGTTCAGCCACAACAGCAGAGCATATTCATCACACATATTCTCTTGGCATATTAGACACCTCTGAAATGCAAGGTTCTGATGAATGGGGAGATTGCAGGGTACTACAGAATCTCTTCTTCATAAGGCTACTACTTTCAAGAGCAGGAGATGTAGGAGACCTTCCTAACACACAAACTAACACAGAGTTAGACTAAATGAGGAGACAGAGAAATATGACCCAAATGAAAGAACAGGACAAAATCACAGAAGGAGACTGAAGCAAAACAGAGATAAGTAATATGCATAATAGAGTATTTAAAGTAATAATCATAAAGATACTCAATGGACTTGAGCAGAGTGGAAGACATCAGTGAGACCATTAACATAAAGAAAAACCAGTGAGAGATGAAGAACACAATGAAAAAAATTTAAAATACACTAGAGGGAATAAATAGTAGACTAGAGAAAATAGAAGAAAGAATCAATGATCTGGAGGACAGAGTAATGTCAAGTAATTAAGGTGAGTGGGTGAGGCAAAATGAAAACAGACTTAGGGAACTCAGCAACATCATAGCTATCCCCTTCACATTATGGGGATCTCAGAAGGAGAAGAGAAAGAAAAGGAGGAAGAAAACTTATTTGAAGAAATAACAGCTGAAAACTTCCAAAATCTGGGGAAGGAAACAGAAATCCAGATCCAGGAGGCAGATCCCCCAGCAAAATAAACCAAAGGAGGTCCACACCAAGACACATAGTAATTACAATGGCAAAATATAGTGTAAAGAGAACATTTTTAAAGCAGTAAAAGAAAGCCGTTACATGCAAAGGAAACCCCATAAGGCCATGAGCAGATTTTTCTGCAGAAACTTTGCAAGCCAGAAGGGAATAGCATGATATATTCAAAATGCTGAAAGGAATAAATCTGCAGCCAAGAATACTCTATCTAGCAAGGCTTTCATTCAGAACAGAGAGATAAGAAGTCTCCCAGACCAAAAAAAAAAAAAAGTTAAAGGAATTCATGACCACTAAGCCCTATAAGGAATGTTAAAAGGGATTCTTCTAGTGGGAATGGAAGACCATAAACAAAAGTAAGGAAAGTGGGAAGCACAAAAGCAGTAAAACTAAGTATATCTATAAAAATCAGTCAAGGGACTCACAAAATAAAAGCATATAAAGTATGACACCATATACCTAAAACATGGAGGGGAGAAGAGTAAAGAACGGGTTCAAACTTAAGTGACCATTAGCTTAATATAGACTGATATATGCAGAAGATGTTATATACAAACCCTATGGTAACTACAAATAAAAAACCAGTTATATGCAAAAAATAAAGGAATCCAAATATATTATTGAAGAAAAGCAACTGATCATTAGAGAAGAGAGCAAGAAAAGAAAGGAACAGAGAAAAACTATAAAAACAATCACAAAACAAGTAACAAAATGTCAATAAATACATACCTATCAATAATTGCTTAGAATGTAAATGGCCTAAAGGCTCCAGTCAAAAGACATTGGGCAATGAAATGGATAAACAAATAAGACCCATCTATATGCTGCCTACAGGAGACTCATTTCAGACCTAAAGATACATACAGGTTGAAAGTGAAGAGATGGAGGAGCATTCATCATGCAAATGGATGTCAAAAGAAAGCTGGGTAGCATACTTAGAAAACATACTTTAATTTATTGATTTTTTAGATTTTATTTAAATTCAAATTAGTTAACATTTGGTGCATTATTAGTTTCAGGGGTAGAATTTAGTGATTCATCAGTTGCATGTAACACCCAGTGCTCATTCTTTTAAGTGCCCTCCTTAATGCCCAGCACCCAATTACCCCACCCCCTACCCACCTCTCCTCCAGCAACCCTCAGTTTATTTCCTAGAGTTAAGAGTCTCTCATGGTTTGCATCCCTCTCCGTTTTTATCTTATTTTATTTTCCCTTCCCTTCCCCTTTATCAGTTTCATTTCTTGAATTCCATATGAATGAAATCCTATGGTATTTGTCTTTCTGTGACTGACTGATTTAGCTTAGCATAATGCCCTCTAGTTCCATCCATGTCACCATGTCATTGCAAATGGCAAGATTTTATTCTTTTTGATGGCTGAGTCTTATTCCATTGTATGTGTATGTGTGTGTACATCTTTTCCATTCATCAGTTGATGAATTTCTGGGCTCTTTCCATATTTTAGCTACTGTGGACATTGCTGCTATAAACATTGGGGTGTGTGTGCCCCTTCAAATCACTATGTTTGTATCTTTTGGATAAATATCTAGTAGTACAATTGCTGGGAAACAATGGAGAACAGTATAGAGGATCCTCAAAAAGTTACAACTAGAACTGCCCTATGACCCAGTAATTGGACAACATAGACTTTAAAACAAAGAGTGTAACAAGAGCAAAGAAGGGCACTATGTAATAATAAAGGCAACAATCCAACAAGATATATAAAAACTATAAATATTTATACACTCAACAGGGGAGCACCCCAATACTTAAAGCAGTTAATAACAAATATAAAGGGAGTAATCAATAGTAATATAGGAATGGTTTGGGTCTTACATCAATGGACACAACATCCAAACAGAAAATCAACAAAGAAACTGGCTTTGAATGACACATTTGGACCAGATGGAGTTAACATATATTGAGAACATACCATCTAAAGCAGCAGAATACACACTCTTTTCAAGTTGTATATATGAATCTCATCTTCTTTATCCATTCATCTGTTGAAGGACACCTTGGCTCCTTCCACAGTTTGGCTATTGTGGACATTGCTGCTATGAACATTGGGGTGCAGGTGTCCCTTCTTTTCACTACGTATATATCTTTGGGGTACATACCTAGTAGTTCAACTGCTGGGTTGTAGGGTAGCTCTATTTATTTATTATTAAGTTATGTTAATCACCATACATTACATCATTAGTGTTTGATGTAGTGTTCCATGATTCATTTTTTGCATATAACACCCAGTGCTCCATGCAGAACGTGCCCTCCTTAATACCCATCACCAGGCTAACCCATCCCCCCACCCCCTCCCCTCTAGAAACCTCAGTTTGTTTTTCAGAGTCCATAGTCTCTCATGGTTCGTCTCCCCCTCTGATTTCCCCCCCTTCATTCTTCCCCTCCTGCTATCTTCTTCTTTTTTTTTTTTTTTTTTAACATATATTATTTGCTTCAGAGGTACAGGTCTGTGATTCAACAGTCTTACACAATTCACAGTGCTCACCATAGCACATACTCTCCCCAATGCCTATCACCCAGGTACCCCATCCCTCCCACCCCCCACCACTCCAGCAACCCTCAGTTTGTTTCCGGAGATTAAGAATTTCTCATATCAGTGAGATCATATGATACATGTCTTTCTCTGATTGACTTGTTTCGCTCAGCTAATACCCTCCAGTTCCATCCACGTCGTTGCAAATGGCAAGATTTCATTCCTTTTGATGGCTGCATAATATTCCATTGTGTATATATATATATATATATATATATATATATATATATACCACCTCTTCTTTATCCATTCATCTTTCGATGGACATCTTGGCTCTTTCCACAGTTTGGCTATTGTGGACATTGCTGCTATAAACATCGGGGTGCACGTACCCCTTTGGATCCCTACATTTGTATCTTTGGGCTAAATACCAGTAGTGCAATTGCTGGGTCGTAGGGTAGCTCTATTTTCAACTTTTTGAGGAACCTCCATACTGTTGTCCAGAGTGGCTGCACCAGCTTGCATTCCCACCAACCGTGTAGGAGGGTTCCCCTTTCTCCGCATCCCCGCCAACATCTGTCGTTTCCTGACTTGTTCATTTTAGCCATTCTGACTGGTGTGAGGTGATATCTCATTGAGGTTTTGATTTGGATTGCCCTGATACCGAGCGATGTTGAACACTTTTTCATGTGTCTGTTGGCCATTTGGATGTCTTCTTTGGAAAAATGTCTGTTCATGTCTTCTGCCCAGTTCTTGATTGGATCATTTGTTCTTTGGGTGTTGAGTTTAAGAAGTTCTTTATAGATTTTGGATACTAGCCCTTTATGTGATATGTCATTTGCAAATATCTTCTCCCATTCTGTCAGTTGTCTTTTGGTTTTGTTGACTGTTTCTTTTGCTATGCAAAAGCTTTTTATCTTGATGAGGTCCCAATAGTTCATTTTGCCCTCTGAAATGCAAGAGGTCTCTGCTTCCCTTGCCTTTGGCAATGTTTCTAGGAAGAAGTTGCTGCAGCTGAGGTCGAAGAGATTGCTGCCTGTGTTCTCCTTTAGGATTTTGATGGACTCCTGTCTCACATTTAGGTCTTTCAACCATTTTGAGTCTCTTTTTGTGTGTGGTGTCAGGAAATGGTCCAGTTTCATTCTTCTGCATGTGGCTGTCCAATTTTCCCAACACCATTTGTTGAAGAGACTGTCTTTTTTCCATTGGACATTCTTTCCTGCTTTGTCAAAGATTAGTTGACCATAGAGTTGAGGGTCCATTTCTGGGTTCTCTATTCTGTTCCATTGATCTATGTGTCTGTTTTTGTGCCAGTACCATACTGTCTTGATGATGACAGCTTTGTAATATAGCTTGAAGTCCAGAATTGTGATGTCACCAGCTTTGCTTTTCTTTTTCAACATTCCTCTGGCTGTTCGGGTCTTTTCTGGTTCCATACAAATTTTAGGATTATTTGTTCCATTTCTTTGAAAAAAGTGGATGGTATTTTGATAGGGATTGCATTGAATGTGTAGATTGCTCTAGGTAGCATTGACATCTTCACAATATTTGTTCTTCCAATCCATGAGCATGGAACGTTTTTCCATTTTTTTGTGTCTTCCTCCATTTCTTTCATGAGTATTTTATAGTTTTGTGAGTACAGATTCTTTGCCTCTTTGGTTAGATTTATTCCTAGGTATCTTATGGTTTTGGGTGCAATTGTAAATGGGATCGACTCCTAAATTTCTCTTTCTTCTCTCTTGTTGTTGGTGTATAGGAATGCCACTGATTTCTGTGGATTGATTTTATATCCTGCCACTTTACTGAATTCCTGTATGAGTTCTAGCAGTTTTAGGGTGGTGTCTTTTGGGTTTTCCACATGAAGTATATCATCTGCAAACAGTGAGAGTTTGACTTCTTCTTTGCCAATTTGGATGCCTTTTATTTCTTTTTGTTGTCTGATTGCTGTGGCTAGGACTTCTAGTACTATGTTGAATAGCAGTGGTGATAGTGGACATCCCTGCCGTGTTCCTGACCTTAGTGGGAAAGCTCTCAGTTTTTCCCCATTGAGAATGATATTTGCTGTGGGTTTTTCATAGATGGCTTTTATGATATTGAGGTATGTACCCTCTATGCCTATGCTCTGAAGAGTTTTGATCAAGAAAGGATGCTGTACTTTGTCAAATGCTTTTTCTGCATCTATTGAGAGGATCATATGGTTCTTG
>NW_022589786.1:5398800-5530364 GCF_004348235.1 Phoca vitulina
TTGATTGGGGCATTCAGCCCATTTACATTCAGGGTAACTATTGAAAGATATGAATTTAGTGCCATTGTATTGCCTGTAAGGTGACTGTTACTGTATATTGTCTGTGTTCCTTTCTGGTCTATGTTACTTTTAGGCTCTCTCTTTGTTTAGTGGACCCCTTTCAACAATCCCTGTAGGGCTGGTTTCATGTTTGCAAATTCCTTTAGTTTTTGTTGTCCTGGAAGCTTTTTGTCTCTCCTTCTATTTTCATTGACAGCCTAGCTGGATATAGTATTCTTGGCTGCATGTTTTTCTCATTTAGTGCTCTGAATATATCTATCATGCCAGTCCTTTCAGGCCTGCCAGGTCTCTGTGGATAGGACTACTGCCAATCTAATGTTTCTACCATTGTAGGTTACATATCTCTTCTCCCAAGCTGCTTTCAGGATTTTCTCTTTGTCTCTGAGACTTGTAAGTTTTACTATTAGATGTCGGGGTGTTGACCTATTTTTATTGATTTGAGAGGCAGTCTGTGTGCCTCCTGATTCCTTCCCCAAATTAGGGAAGTTCTCTGCTATAATTTGTTCCAATATACCTTCTGCCCCTCTCTCTCTTTCTTCTTCTTCTGGGATCCCAATTATTCTAATGTTGTTTCGTTTTATGGTATCACTTATCTCTCAAATTCTGCCCTTGTGATTCAGTAGTTGTTTAGGTCTCTTTTTCTCAGCTGCTTTATTCTCCATCATTTGGTCTTCTACATCACTAATTCTCTCTCCTGCCTCATTTATCCTAGCAGTTAGAGCCTCCATTTTTGATTGCACCTCATTAATAGGCTTTTTGATTTTGCCTTGTTTAATTTTGCCTAGGGTTTCTCTAATAACTTCCATGCTTTTTTCAAGCCCAGCTAGTATCTTTAAAATCAACATTCTGAACGCTAGTTCCAACATCTTACTAATGTCCATATTGATTAGGTCCCTGGCAGTCGGTACTGCTTCTCGTTCTTTTTGTTGAGGTGATTTTTTTCTGTCTTGTCATTTTGTCCAGAGGAGAATAGATGAATGAGAGAACAAAATGGTAACAGGGTAACAACGTCACCAGAAAATATACTCTAAACAAATCAGAAAAGATCTGAAACCAGGGGAAAAGAAAGAAAAAAAAAAAGAAAAAGATAAAAACAAACAAAACAGAATATGATCAAATATGATCAGGCTGGTGCATAGATCAGTGTCACACTAGATTTTGGGTGTATTTTGGTCTGTTAGAAGAAAGTGCCTCCCAAAATTTTAAAGAAAAACTTATATATGTACAAAAATAAGGGTTAAAATGATGAAGGGATGGAATATGACTGTAAAGATGAAAATTATAAGATTTTATAAAAGGAATTGATAAGTTGGTTGAAAGAAGTTGATTTTAAAAAAAGGGGGGAGAGAATGTGATCAGGCAGGAGACTAGAACACACTAGAGATTTAGGTTATATTTTTGATCTGTTAGAAGAAACTGTATCCCAGAATTTTAAACAGAGCGCAACTTATATATATATATATATATATATATATATATACCAAAAATAAGAGTAACTACTATGAAGGGATAGAATATGATTCTAAAAATGAAATAAAAGATTTTTTAAAAAAGGGATTGATAAGATGTTTGAAAAAGGGAAAAAGAAAAATTCAAAAATAAATTAACTTTGAAAGACTAAAGAAAGAATCATGGTAAAAAAGCCATGAATTCTATGTGCAGTATTCCCCTAGGGCTGGAGTTCTGCTGTTCTCATTGATCAGTAAACTTGGTCTTGGCTGGCTGTTCTTGCTGATCTTCTGGGGTAGGGGCCTGTTGCTTGGTTCCCAAATGTCTGCCGGAGGCAGAATTGCCCCACCCTTGCCGGGTCCTGGCTAAGTAATCTGCTCGGGTTTGCTCTCGGGAGCTTTTGTTCCCTGCAAGCTTTCTGTAGAGCTTTGGAAGATGAGAGTGAAAATGGCAGCCTCCCAGTCTCTGCCCCAGAGGAGCCGAGAACTCGGGGTCCCATTCCTTAGAGAAAAGCAGTCAGTCACTCCTGTCTCCCTGGTCTCCAGCCGCACTCTGTGCTCACCTGGCCTGTGACCAAGCATTTCTATCTCTGGCACCAGACCCCATGTGGAATCTCCAAACCCAGCATATCCCTGTGGTGCGCTCCCATGCCACTCCTCCCAGGGGAGGAAGGGGAGTCTCCCTGCTGGAAGAGCAGGGGCCCAGCTGTGCCACATATCATGGTTTATGGCAATTTGAGCTGAGAGCCCACTCCTCTGCTCCGTCTTTGCAGCCGGCTTCCGAGCTCTGACGCACTCAGGCACCCCCAGTCTTTCTGTGACCCCAAGGGTCCTGAGACCGCACTGTCCCAGTGAGTGTTCCATCCCCGGCTTAGCCACTGTAGCGACGTCCCTCAGCGGAGCAGACTTCTAAAAGTTCCGATTTTGTCTCTGCTGCTCTATCACTTGTCAGTAGCGGCTGATGGAGGCCCCCCTCCCCTGCTGTCTATCCTCCCGAATATCGCCTCGGATTCACTTCTCTGCATGTCCTACCTTCCAGAAAGTGGTTGCTTTTCTGTTCAGAGTTGTTGCTATTCTTTTCTTCGATCTCCTGTTGAGTTCATAGGTGTTCTGAATGGTTTGATCCCTATCCAGCTGAATTCCTGGGAGCAGATGAAATCCAGGTTTCCTACTCCTCTGCCATCTTGCTCCTCCCCTGCTGGGTAGCTCTATTTTTAACTTTTTGAAGAACCTCCATACTGTTTCCAGAGTGGCTGTACCAGCTTTCATTCCCACCAACAGTGTAAGAGGGTTCCCCTTTCTCCACAACCTCGCCAACATTTGTTGTTTCCTGTCTCGTTAGTTTATGCCATTCTAACTGGTGTAAGGTGGTATCTCAATGTGGTTTAGATTTGTATTTCCCTGATGGCTAATGATGTTTAACATTTTTTTCATCACCTGTTAGCCATTTGCATGTCTTCTGACCTTTTTTTGATGTGATTGATTATTTGTTTTTTGGATGTTGAGTTTGAGAAGTTCTTTATAGATCTTGGACACCAGCCCTTTATCTGTGATGTCATTTGCAAATATCTTCTCCCATTCTGTGGGCTGCCTCTTAGTTTTGTTGACTGTTTGCTTTGCTGTGCAGAAGCTTTTTATCTTGATGAAGTCCCAAAAGTTCATTTTTGCTTTTGTTTCACTAGCCTTTGGAGATGTATCTTGAAAGAAGTTGCTGTGGCCAATGTTGAAGAGGTTACTGCCTATGTTCTCCTCCAGGATTTTGATGGACTCCTGTTTCACATTGAGGTCTTTCATCCATTTTGAGTTTATCTTTGTGTATGGTGTAAGAGAATGGTCGTGCTTCGTTCTTCTGTATGTGGCTGTCCCATTTTCCCAGCACCATTAATTGAAGAGACTGTCTTTTTTCCATTGGATATTTTTTCCTGCTTTGTCGAAGATTAGTTGACCATAGAGTTGAGGGTCCATTTCTGGGCTCTCTATTCTGTTCCATTGGGCTATGTTTCTGTTTTTGTGCCAATACCATGTTGTCTTGATGATCATAGCTTTGTAATATAGCCTGAAGTCAGGCATTGTCACCATTTGCATCAACCTGGATGGAACTGGAGGGTATTATGCTAAAAGTGAAATAAGTCAAGCAGAGAAACACAATTATCATATGGAAACACAATTATCATATGGTTTCACTCATATGTGGAAGCACAGAGTATCATAGGGAAAACTGAATGGGAAGAAATCAGAGAGGGAGATAAACCATGAGTGTGTCTGGACTCTGGGAAACAAACTGAGGCTTACAGAGGGAGGGGGTGGGTGATGGGCATTAAGGAGGGAATGTGTTGTGATGAGCACTGGGTGTTATATGCATCTAATGAATCACTGAACACAACATCAAAAACTAAAGATGTACTATGAACATAAAAATTGAACATTCTTCAGAATAGATCACATATTAGGCCACAAAAACAATTAGGCCTCAACAAATTCAAAAAGATTTCAATCAATCATACCATGTATCTTTTCTGACCACAACCCTATGAAACTAGAAGTTAACCACAAGAAAATATCTGGAAAGAGCACAAATACATGGAGGTTAAATAACAGGGCACTAAACAATGAATGGGTTAACTAAGAAATCAAAGATTAAATCAAAAAATACATGCAGACAAATGAAAATGAAAACACAGTGGACTAAAATCTCTGAGCATACAACAGAGGTGTTCTAAGGGGTGAGTTTATAACAACACAGGCCTGCATCAAGGAACAAGAAAAGTCTCAATAAACAACCTAACCTTACACAAAAAGGAGCTGGGGTGCTTGAGTGGTGCTGTTGGTTGAGTATTGGACTTGGTCATGATCTCAGGGTTGTGAGATCGAGCCCTGCATCAGGCTCAGTGCAGAGTCTGCTTGAGATTCTTTCTCCCTTTCCCATTTGTGCTCTTCTTCCCTCTCTAAAATGAATAAATAAATCTTAAAAAAAGCAATGAACATACTGCATGGAGCACTGGGT
Source organism: Phoca vitulina (assembly GCF_004348235.1). NCBI lineage: Eukaryota > Metazoa > Chordata > Mammalia > Carnivora > Phocidae > Phoca > Phoca vitulina. The sequence goes on from NW_022589786.1 coordinate 5,403,313, forward strand.
GTTGTACGAAAACAATAAATCATGGATCACTGCATCGAAAACTGGTGATGTATGGTGACTAACAACATGACAAAATAAAATTTAAAAAAAAAAGTAATGGAGGAGGAGAAAGAACTGACACCAAAAAATTATATGCAAGTTGGACAACACAAAGGATGAATTTCTAGAAACATAACCACCCAAATATGTATCAGGAAGAAATAGAAAATTTGAATAGACTGAGTACCAGCAACAAAATTGAATCAGAAAACTCCCAAAAAACAGAAGTCCAGGACTGGATGGCTTCAGAAGCAAATTCTACTGAACATTTAAAGAAGAGTTAACACCTATTGTTCTCAAACTTTTCCCAAAAATAGAAGAGGAAGGAAAACTGCCAAATTCATTCTATGAGGCCTGCATTAGCTTCATGCTAGTATCTCTGATGAACATAGAAACAAAATCCTCAACAAAATATTAGCAAACCAAACCCAAAAATACATTAAAAAAATCATTAACCATGATCAAGGAGGATTTACTACCAGGATGCAAGGGGTAGGTCAATATTCACAAATCAGTCAATGTGATACATGGTATCAACAAGAGAAAGGATAAGAACCATATGAACATTTCAACAGATGCAGAAAAAGCATTTGAAAGAGTGCAACATCCATTCGTGATAAAAACCCTCAACAAAGTACACTTAGAGGGCACATACCACCACATAATAAAGGCCATATATGACAAACCCATGACTGAAATCATCCTCAGTGGTGAAACACAGACCTTTCTAAGATTAGAAACAATACAAGGATGTCCACTCTCACCACTTTTATTCAATATAGTTTTCAAAATCCTAGCCATAGCAATCAGATAATAAAAAGGAATAAATGCATCCAAATTAGTAAGGAAGAAAGATACTATATATAGAAAACATTAAAGACTCCATGAAAAAAACTACTAGAATTGATAAACGAATTCAGTAAGGTTTCAGGATATAAAAATCAATGTAGAGAAATCCATTGCATTTCCGTATACTAACAATGAAGCAACAGAGAAATTAAGAAAACAATCCCATTTATAACTGCACCAAAAATAAAAAAATACTTAGTGAATGGCCTGTACTCTGAAAACTATAAAACATTGATGAAAGAAATTAAAGATGACACAAACAGATGGAAAGTTATGCCACACTCATTGGTTGGAAGAACTGTTGTTACAATGTCTATGTTACTCAAAGCAATATACAGATTTAATGTAATCCCTATCAATACCTACAGCATTTTTTACAGAACTGGAACAAAAGACCTCAAATAGCCAAAGCAATATTGTAAAAGAAAGATAAAGCTGGAAGTATCACAATTCCAGGTTTCAAGTTATATTGCAAAGCTTTAGTAAGAAAAACAGTATGGTATTGGCACAAAAATAGACACATAAATCAATAGAATATAATAGAAAGCTCAGAAACAACCCATTATTATATGGTCAATTAATGTTTGACAAGAGGCAAGAATATGCAAAGGAAAAAGTCTCTTCAACAGTGTTGGGAAAACTGGATAGCTATAAGCAAAATAATGAAATTGGACCACTTTCTTACAGCATACACAAAAATACTCAAAATGGATTAAAGACCTAAATGTAAGACCTAAAACTATAAAAACCCTAGAAGACAACACAGGCAGTAATTTCTCTGACACTGGTCATAGCAACATTTTTCTAGATATGTTTCCCGAGGCAAAGGAAATAAAAGCAGAAATAAGTTATTGGGACTACATCAAAATAAAAAGCTTTTGCATAGCAAAGGAATCAACAAAACTAGAAGGCAACCTATGAAATGGGAGAAGATATTTACAAATGACATATCCAATAAAGGGTTAATATATAAAGTTGTTATATAACTCAACACCCAAAAAACAACCCAATTTAAAAATAAGCAGAAGACATCCAGAGAGCCAACACATACATGGAAAGATGCTCAACATCACTCGTCATCAGGGAAATGTAAACCAAAATCTATGAGATATCACCTCACACCTGTCAGAATCACTACAATCAAAAACACAAGAAACAACAGGTGTTGGTGAGGATGTGGAGAAAGGTGAACCCCTCTCTTGCACTGTTGGTGGGAATGTAGAGCGGTGCAGCCACTCTGGAAAACAGTATGGAAATTCCTCAAAAATTAAAAATAGAACTATCTTATGATCCAGTAAATGCACTAATGGGTATTTACCCAAAGAATACAAAAACACTAGGAGGTAGCGGCAAGATGGCAGAGGAGTAGGGGACCCTGTTTTAACCAGTCCCCTGAATTTAGCTGGATATCTACCAAACCATTCTGAACACCTATGAAATCAGCCTGAGATGAAGAATATACATCTGGATCTCTACAAACAGAAACACCCTGCCGGTCGTGAGGTATGAAGGGCAGAGTTGTGAATCTGTGGGCAGAGGGCAGATATTGGAAGATAAACAGATGGGGGAGGAAGCCTTCATAAGCTGGCACCTGGAAAGTGATACAACACCGGAATGCAAGAGCATTCTGCTCCGGGAACTGGGGGGAAAACTTACAGAGTGGTAGAGACTGGGAAAGAGCTTTAGTGCAGCCTCCAGACAGGATCCAGGAGCTGCGGGTGTGCACAGGTGAACCTGGGGTGGCTCTCAAGTTTTAGAAGCACAAAGGGCAGAGACACCCTCAGCCCTGGGGTCGACCTCTGGGGGAGTTGCTGTGTGCATGCACCACTGCGGGAGGCTGCGGTTTTTAGTAGTGCATACAGAAACGGAGACTGTGTGTCCTCTCCAGGACTTCACCTCAGTGAAGAGCAGACTACAGTTTCTCCACTCTGGGTCAGAGGTTTGGGTGTGGCCATTTTTGCTCTGATTCCTGGAAGAGACACGGAAAGCCACCAGAGAACAAAAGCTCCAAAAGCTGGTTTCCACTGAGCCCACGCCCCAGACAGGGGGCAGGGCAACTCTACCCAAGCAGGGTTGCCTGAGTAACAGTGCAGCAGGCCCCTTCCCCAGAAGACAGGCTGGAAAAACAAGAGGATGTCAGCCCTAGGGTCCCCATAAAACAGGTGCTTCTTACTTGGGTCATGGTTAGTACTCTGGACTTCGTACATTCCTTCAACCACCCCTCAACAGAAGGACTAAGAGGAGGAACTCCCAAAAAAGAAAAGAACCAGAGACTGTGACCTCTGCCACAGACCTAATGGATATGGATATAAGCAAGATGCCAGAGATAGACTTCAGAGTAGGAATTATGAAGTTGATATCTAGGCTTGATAAAAAATTTAGTGACAATATAGAATCTCTAAGGGCAGAAATGAGATCTAATCAGGCCAAACTTAAAAATGCTATGAATGAGATGCAGTCTAAACTGGATACCCTGACAGCCAGGGTAAATGAGGCAGAAGAATGAATTAGTGAGCTAGAAGATAAAATGATAGGAAGGAAGCCAAGGAGGCCTGGGATAAACAGCTAGAAGCCCATGAGATCAGACTTAGATCATTGACGCCATGAAATGTTCCAATGTCAGAATTACTGGGATCCCTGAGGGGGCAGAGAGAGAGGACTAGAAGGTATATTTAAGCAAATCGTAGCTGAGAACTTCCCTAATCTGGGGAATGAAACAAACATTTGTGTCTAAGAGGCAGAGAGGACCCCTCCCAAGATCACTAAGAACAGACCAATGCCCTGGCATGTAATAATAAAACTTGCAAATCTTAGAACCAAGGAAGCCATCCTGAGAGCAGCTATGGGGAAGAGATTTCTTATGTATGGAGGGAGGAACATCAGAATAATGTCAGACTTGTCCACAGAGACCTGGCAAGCCAGAAAAGGCTGGCAAGACATATTCAGGGTACTAAATGAGAAGAACATAAAGCCAAGGATACTATATCCAACAAGGCTGTCATTCAGAATGGATGGAGAGCCAAGGAACTACCAAGACTGACAGAAACTGAAAGAATATGTGACCACAAAGCTGGCCCTGCAAGAAATATTAAGGGGGATTCTATAAAAGAAGAAAGACCCCAAGAGTAATATAGACCAGAAATTTACAGAGACAATCTATAGAAACGGACTTCACAGGCAATATGATGGCACTAAAATCATATCTTTCAATAGTCACTCTCAATGTGAATGGCCTAAATGCTCCCATGAAATGACACAGGGTTGCAGATTGGATAAAAAGACAGGACCCATCCATATGCTGTCTACAAGAGACTCATTTTGAACCTAAAGATACCTCCAGATTGGGGTGCCTGGGTGGCTCAGTCATTAAGCATCTGCCTTCGGCTCAGGTCATGATCCCAGGGTCCTGGGATCAAACCCCGCATCGGGCTCCTTCCTCGGCGGGAAGCCTGCTTCTCCCTCTCCCACTCCCCCTGCTTGTGTTCCCTCTCACTATGTCTCAGTCAAATAAATAAAATCTTAAAAAAAAAAAAAAAAAAAAGATACCTCCAGATTGAAAGTGAGGGGATAGAGAACCACTTATCATGCAAATTCTTTCTTTCTCAAAAGAAAGCTGGGGTAGCAATTCTCACATCAGACAAATTAGATTTTAAGCTAAAGACTATAGTAAGAGATGGAGAGGTACACTATATCATACTTAAAGGGTCTATCCACCAAGAAGATCTAACACTTATAAATATGACCCCAACATGGGAGCAGCTAACTACATAAGCCAACTGTTAACCAAAATAAAGAATCATCCTGCTAAAGAATGAATGGGTCAACCAGGAAATTAAAGAAGAACTTAAACAATTCATGGAAACCAATGAGAATGAAAACACATTGGTCCAAAACCTATGGGATACTGCAAAGGTGGTTCTAAGGGGGAAATACATAGCCATCCAAGTCTCACTCAAAAAAGTAGAAAAATCCCGAATGCACAAGCTAACCTTACACCTAAAGGAGCTAGAGAAAGAACAGCAAATACCTAAACCAAGCAGGAGGAGAGAAATAATAAAGATTAGAGCAGAGATCAATGAAATAGAAACCAGAAAAACAGTAGAGCTGATCAATGAAACTAGAAGCTGGTTCTTTGAAAGAATTAGATAAACCTCTGGCTAGACTTATCCAAAAGAAAAAAGGACCCAAGTTAATAAAATCATGAATGAAAGGGGAGAGATCATGACTAACACCAAGGAAATGGAAACAATTATTAGAAATTATTATCAGCAACTATATGCCAATGAATTAAGCAACCTGAAAGAAATGGATGCTTTCCTGGAAACTTACTTATAAACTACCAAGACTGAAACAGGAAGAAATAGACAATCTGAACAGACCAATACCCAGTAACAAGATTGAAGCAGTAATCAAAAACCTTCCAGAAAACAAGAATCCCAGGGCTAGATGGATTCCCAGGGGAATTGTACCAAACATTTAAAGAAGAAATAATACCTATTCTTCTGAAGCTGTTTTAAAAAATAGAAACAGGGGCACCTGGGTGGCTCAGTTGGTTAAGTGGCTGCTTTTGGCTCAGGTCATGATCCCAGGGTCCTGGAATCGAGCCCCACATCAGGCTCCCTGCTCCGCAGGAAGCCTGCTTCTCCCTCTCCCACTCCCCCTGCTTGTGTTCCCTCTCTTGCTGTCTCTCTCTCTCTCTGTCAAATAAATAAAATAAAAAATCTGAAAAAAAATTAATATAAAAAAACAGAAACAGAAGGAAAACTTCCAAAGTCCTTCTATGAGGCCAGCACATTACCTTGATCCCCAAACCAGGCAAAGACCCCATCAAAAAGGAGAATTACAGACCAATACCCTTCATGAACAAGGATGCCAAAATACTCACCAAAATACTAGCCAATAGGATCCAACAGTACATTAAAAGGAGTATCCATCATGACCAGGTGGGATTTATTCCTGGGATGCAAGGGTGGTTCAACATTCGCAAATCAATCAACGTGATAGAGCACATTAATAAAAGAAAAGACAAGAACCATATGATCCTCTCAGTTGGTGCAGAAAAAGCATTTGACAAAATACAGCATCCTTTCCTGATTAAAACTCTCCAGAGTGTAGGGATAGAGGGAACATTCCTCAATTTCATAAAAACCATCTAGGAAAAGCCCACAGCAAATATCATTCTCAATGGGGAAAAGCTGAGAGCTTTTCCCTTAAGATCAGAAACGACAAGGATGCCCACTCTCACCACTATTGTTCAACATAGTACTAGAAATCCTAGCATCAGCAATCAGACAACAAAAAGAAATAAAATGTATTCAAATTGGCAAAGAAGAAGTCAAACTCTCTCTCTCTTCACAGATGACATGATACTTTATGTGGAAAACCCAAAAGACTCCACCCCCAAATTACTAGAACTCATATAGCAATTCAGTAATGTGGCAGGATACAAAAATCAATGCACAGATATCAGTTGCTTTTCTATACACTAACAATGTAACTATAGAAAGAGAAATTAGGGCATTGATTCCATTTACAATATCACCAAAAACCATAAGATACCTAGGAATAAACCTAACCAAAGAGGTAAAGAATCTATACTCTAGAAACTACAGAACACTTATGAAAGAAATTGAGTAAGACACAAAAAGATGGAAAAACATTCCATGCTCATGGATTGGAAGAATAAACATTGTTAAGATGTCTGTGCTGCCCAGAGCAATCTACACTTTCAACACCATCCGTATTAAAATACCATTGGCATTTTTCAAAGATCTGGGACAAACAATCCTAAAATTTGTATGGAACCAGAAAAGGCCCCAAATTGCCAAGGGAATGTTGAAAAAGAAAACCAAAGCTGAGGGCATCATGTTGCCTGACTTCATGCTATATTACAAAGCTGTGAACACCAAGACAGCATGGTACTGGCACAAAAACAGACACATAGACTAATGGAACAGAATAGAGAGCCCAGAAATGGACCCTTAACTCTATGGTCAACTAATCTTCAACAAAGCAGGAAAAAATATCCAATGGAAAAAAGACAGTCTCTTCAATAAATGGTGCTGGGAAAATTGGACCGCCACATACAGAAGAACAAAACATGACCATTCTCTTACACCATACACAAAGATAAACTCCAAATGGATGAAAGACCTCAATGTGAGACAGGAATCCATCAAAATCCCAGAGGAGAACATAGGCAGTAACCACTTCAACATCGGCCACAGCAACTTCTTTCCTGACATGTCTCCAAAGGCAAGGAAAACAAAAGCAAAAATGAACCTTTGGGACTTTGAGATAAAATGCTTCTGCACAGCAAAGGAAACAGTCAACAAAACTAAGAGGCAGCCCATGGACATTACAGATAAAGGGCTGATATCCAAGATCTATAAAGAACTTCTCAAACTCCACACCCAAAAAACAAATAAGTCAAAAAATGGGCAGAAGACATGAACAGACACTTCTCCAAAGAAGACATACCAAATGGCTAACAGACATATGAAAAAATGTTCATCATCATTAGCCATCAGGGAAATTCAAATCAAAACCACATTGAGATACCACCTTACACCAGTTACAATGGCATAAATTAACAAGACAGGAAACAAATGTTGGCAAGGTTGTGGAGAAAAGGGAACCCTCTTACACTGTTGGTAGGAATGCAAGTTGGTACAGCCACTCTGGAAAACAGTATGGAGGTTCCTCAAAAATTTGAGAATAGAGCTACCCTATAACTCAGCAGTTGCACTACTGGGTATTTACCCCAAAGATACAGATGTAGTGAAAAAAAGGGGCACATGCACCCCAATGTTCATAGCAGCAATGTCCACAATAGCCAAACTATGGAAGGAATGGCAATGCCCTTCAACAGATGAATGGATAAAGAAGATGGGGTCCGTATATACAATGGAATATTACTCAGCCATCAGAAAGGATGAACATCCACCATTTGCATCAACATGGATGGAAATGGAGGGGATTATGCTAAGTGAAATAAGTCAAGCAGAGAAAGACAATTACCATAAGGTTTCACTCATGTGGAACATAAGGAATAGCATGGAGGACATTAGGGGAAGGAAGGAAAAACTGAGGGGAGAGAAATGAGAGGGGGAGACAAATCATGAGAGACTATGGACTCCGGGAAACAATCTGAGGGTTTCAGAGGGGAGGGGGATGGGAGGATGGGGTAGCCGGCTGATGGGTATTAAGGAGGGCATGTGTTGTAATGAGCACTGGGTATTATACACAAATAATGAATCATTGAACACTACATCAAAAACTAATGATGTACTGTATGGTGACTAACATAATAAAAAAATACAAAAACACTAACTCAAAAGGATATATCCACCCCTATATTTACTGCAGTATTACTCATAATAGCCAAACTATGGAAGCAGTCCAGGTATCCATTGAAAGATGAATGAATAAAGAAGATGTGATTATATATATATATATATATATATATATATATATATATATATATGTTATTTATATATGTTATACACACACACATATATATGTATAGCTATATATGTATGTATATAATCCATAAAATGATGGATGGAACTAAAGAGTATAATGCTAAGTCAGATAAAGACAAATACTATATGATCTCACTCATATGTGGAATTTAAGAAGCAAAACAAACAAATGAAAAAAAAATAAGACAAACCAAAAAATAGATTCTTAGAGAACAAACTGATTGATGGGTGAAATAGGTGAAGGGAATTAAGAGTACAGTCATCATGATGAGCACTGAGCAATGTATGGAATTACTGAATCACTGTATTGTACACCTGAAACTAATATAACACTGTAGGTTAACTAAATGAAGTTAAAATAAAAAGTTTAATAAAAATAAGTAAATAAATAAATAAGAATATTATATCAACTTTGTTGATAAAGCAGTGGCAGGGTTTCAGAGGGTTAACTCCAATTTCAAAAGAAGTCCTCCTGTGGGTAAAATGCTATTAAATAGCATCACACTATAGAGAAATTGTTCATGAAAGGAAGAGGTGACTGATGCAGGAAAATTAATGTCTCATTTTGTCTCATTGTCTTCTATAAATCCATGAAATAACCTCATTTTGTCTCATTGTCTTAATTATTATCTCATTTTTAAAATTGCCACAACCACCTCAGCCTTTTGCAACCACCACCCTGATCAGTCAGCAGCCATTAACATCAAGGCAAAACCCTTCATCGGCAGAAAGATTAGGACTCACTGAAAGCTCAGATGATGGTTAATATTTTTTAGCAATAAAGTATTTTAAATTAATATATATACATTGTTTCTTTATACAAAATGCTACTGTACATTTAATAGACTACAACATAGTATAAACAACTTTTATATGCACTGGGAAAACAAATATTGCTTTATTGCAATAGTTACCTTATTGCTGTTGTCTGTAACCAAACCTGAACTACCACTGAGGCATGCCTGTATTTCCTTTTATTTGGGGTTATAATCTAATACTGTATTTTGTTGGTTGAACTCATTTTGCTTTGTCAATTGAAAGCTCTTTCAGTTGGCTTCTATGTCCCTTTGACATATCCTAAATCAATGTGGTTTTCTTGTCTTTGAATACTTTCTTTGAACACTTTTTTGCACTACAAAATACTCCAGGCTCATCTTTTGTATTTTCTGCCTCAGTCCTACAATCAGCCATTTCTCCAAGGAACCCTATTATTTCTAGTGGAGAGTGGTATTTGAAATGGAGATCTGGGTACTAGATATGCTCGTTGCTCTCAGGTGACAGAGCAAGTAAATATATAACAAAATAAAAAAAAGGAAATATATGTGTGTATACTAACCTGTGAATATACATAGCTTAATACAAATACATACCATCACATATAGAAATATTTGTAGAGCTAAATATTAGTTCAAACTGATGTCTCCAGCTCTAATCCATCACCACAAGGATAATTCTAGAGAACTTGTTTATCTATAAAATATTTCAGTGATAAATCTGGCTCCCACGATCTGCCTTCCATTTATTTAATCCTTCAGTTCCACTTTAGGTGTATAACAATATGAGAATTATTAACTCATAACTCAGGTGAGGCACAACTGGATCACCTACAGTACAGTCACTATGTGTGGTTCCTTTTGGTTTTAGACTTACAAACTCAATTCATTTCCTAAGTTACTTAGGTTAGTGCCTTTTTGCACCACTCTCTTCAGTGAGGTTGTTTCATGCATTTATAGAAGAGTTAGATTCTCTTGTCAAAATCTGCTTTCCTTCCTGGGATCCCTAAACATCCTAAATGATTTTTTTTAAATTTACATATTTATGGTTCACTGTTTTATGCTGTAAAGTTCAATGGGTTTTGACAGAGGCATAATGTCATGTATCCATAATTATAGTATCATACAGAACATTTTCAGTGTTCCAAAAAATCCTGTAGTTCACCTCTGTATTTCAACTCTGTCCCCTCCTCCTGTAAGCCCAGCAACCACTAATCCATATCTATAGTTCTGCCTTTTCCAGAATGTCACGCAATTGGAATTACAGTATGTGTCCTTTTCATATGGTTTCTCTAAGGTTCCTCATGCCTTTTTGTGGTTTAATAGCTCATCTCTTTTTGTCACTAAATACTATTCCATTGCGTGAATGTACCACAATTATCCATTCACCCATTGAAGGATATTTTGGTTGCTTCCACTTATTGGTAATTAGGAATAAAGCTGCTTTAAATATTCAATACCTTGGATTGTGATTGTATTCAGCTTGGAAAAAAAAATGACCAACTATTTTTCCAAGTGGCTTTACCATTTTGCATTCCCACCAGCAATGAATGAGAGTTCCCATCATTCTAGGCCTTTATCAGCATTCATATTGGCATTTTTTAAAAAAATTAGCCATTCTAATAGATGTGTAGTGGTATTTCATTGTTGATTTAATCTCTTCATGTTTTTATGTCCTTCCTCATATTAAACTTATTCACTTACCAAGTCATATGTCCAAGCCCTTCAAAGCCAATTTCAATGCCATTAATTCCATAAAGTACCTCTCAAAATATTCACCTTCTCTACCAAATAAACCTCTTCCTTTCTTAAATTTCTAACATCCTTTCCCACTGAAATAATTTCTTAATATTTGAAAGAGCCCATGAGATCTTCAAAAATACCACCATATCACTTTCCACATAAAAGTGAAAATTTTAGAATTAAAATATTTTCCAATACTTTAGATGCTTAACTGATAGATGTAGTATAAATGCCAGTGAATGGAAAGCAATGAAGCCACATGCAGGTATTGGGAAGGCAGCTTGGTTCATTTGCCAGTGATGTGATTCATTCCCATATACCAGTCTTAACCCAAAGGGAATTCAGTCATCTCAAAATTCCATCATGCCATGGGCCACTTCAATAACTTTTGAATTGTTGAAATCATGAATATTAACTCTGAATGCAAAGTGTCTACAGAACCTTTTCCAGGCACTTTTTTTTTTTGAATCATAGTAAATAAGTTTTGCTCATGCTTTATTTTCCTTCTAGACTGTAAGGACTTGAGGATAAATTATGTCTTTAATTAGTTTTAAATTCAGTAAATATCAAATTAATAAATATAAATAATTCTATAGAGCTTAAAAAGGCAAAGAACAATCTGCAGTTTAATGGATTCCCTCAGATTTCAAGGAAGCCTGGAAAAGAAAAACAAAACTAAATAGGCTACGAATTTAGGCACCTTGTAAAGAAAACAGCTACTGCATTAATTCCAAAGCTCTCAGGAAGGACATGCGTTCCTTTTTTCTATAAAGGCTGTGGATATAGAGTGGGTGAAGGTGCCTAAGTGATCAGCTTGCTCGTTGCCATGGCAATTTAGCCACCCTTACTACAGTAAGTCTCCTTGCTCTGTCCCTGTGGACTGGAACAGCCCACCTGTTCTCTGTTTTTACTTGTCATGCTGCCTTGTAAACACAAGGTGGGGTTGGGAACTTTTGTTCATGCTGTGACTAATCAAGTACCAGAATACAGGTGAGCACAAAAGGATGACCTGGGGGAAGGGAGATTGATAAGCTCCCCAAATCTTCTGAGGTTATCTCTGCCATAGAGCTAGGGATCCCACAGCTCCTTTCTTTGAAGGAGCAAGGCATTTGCAAGGGAATGCTTTTTAAGGAAATCCTCCTCTGTCCCAAAAATGTGGCTTTATCTTGTGTTTACAGAAGACAAATCCAGAGGACATGTGGCCTCACAGACCCAGGACAGTGCCGAGCAGGTGGTTGGTGTTCAGTAAAGAGGTTGAGGGGCTGATAAGTCATCTACTAGCTATCAGAAAAATACCATTTCTTTTCCTACTTAACAGTATTTCTTAACATCTATTCCATGTGGGGCACTGGGGACAGAACAAAAATCAAGATATGTCCTGTTCCTCATAAATTAAGGAGACCCTTAAATTCCAATTGCTAGCTATTTATTTAGGTCACTTTCTTATGGGTTGCCTTTAGAAAGCATCTATTACAATTCAAAGATATCTTGGAAATAATTATTAACACTTATCAACAATTATAGTAATATAATCTCTATATATTTATAGTACTTTATGGCTATCACGAAATTCACTATCTCTTAAAGTAATCCTATGAAGTGTAGGTCAGGCTGGACTTTGCAGTTGAGGAAAGAAGGCTCAGAAAGAGTACCAAACTTGTACATGTCAAAACACCAATATTTCAAGGTGTCCTCTGAGGACCTACAACAGATCCCAGATCTATTGGATCATAGTTGGTAGGGACAGGCTCAGGAAATTTCATTTTTGGATAGTTCTAACTCTCCACTAACTAACCATTACTATATACCTCAGTTGACTCAGGATTTTAACTCAGGTTTCCTGAACCTTTTACATTTTTTACCACATTATGGGGACTGTGTGAACTGGGAGAATTGCTGCTTCTTGGTGACCTGAGGCAGGCTTGAGATTTTTTGTATCCTCCTCAGTCCTCCCCCTGCTAAAAGTTTCTGTGGAAACAGAAAGGAGGCCTTCAGAATGCTGATTCAGTTTTCCCATCAACTACCCTTTCCCCCCAAAGGCTGACCCCTCCAAGCATAGAGCTGCAGTGAAGTCCTTGGATCACCAAGAGCCTCTTGTCTTTTCACTAGTGACAGCATTTCGTCCTCGGTGTTTTCTCTTTTGGCAGCTCATCAGCAGAGCAAATGGAAGGTGGCAGGAACCCCACACTTCAATTAAGGCTTACGTGTCACCAGAGCATGCAGAGGAGAAGGAAGAGACCAGTATGGAGGCAGCTAGAATAAAGGAGTTTGAACAAGAAGATCAGCCACCCTTCTGAAGTCAGCGGCCTCCCACGGTTTCAAGCCTCCTGCCTCCATGCCATGCATACACGTCTATTCTCAAGGCCCTGTTTCCTGATTTACATGTACTGCTCTTCATAAATTATTAGGCATTCTACAAAAGTAAGGCATTATCATCAATTTAAAAGTTATTTCGTGGGTATCTACTCTGCTATGGATTATGGCTGAACAACACAGACAAAGTCCCTGCCCTCGCAGCACAGCACAGGAATTAGCAGGGACTACAGACTTAAAACAAGTAATTAAAAGAGCAGTGTAGATTTCCATGGAGAAGTTAACAAACGTACTCTGATGTCATATAGCAAGAGAAGTTAACATCATCCAGGGCTTCTCAGAGTGTGGTCTGAAAGCCACCTGGTCAGTAACCCTTGGGATATTTGTTAGTAAAAATTAAAAAAAAAAAAAAAATGCTTGGATCCACCCCCAGATACTCTGAGGATGGGCTTTGAGAAGCAACATTCTTAAACTCCTTAGATCATACTTTTGCATACTGAAGTTGAGACTTATTGGCGTGTGTGTGGTGACAGTGGGAGAGAGGGTACCAAGAAAGGCCACCGTGAAGAAATAGTATGTGTGCAAGCTGAAGGTCGAAGATTTAGGCTTAAAGTAAGGGTACTTGCACAAGAGCTTCCTAGGTAAAATCACAGCACATGTAAAATTCTAATGTGAGTGGAAGACGGTAAACAGTCTTCTGTTGCTGGAGAATAAGGAGAAAGCTGGAGAGGGGCAGATGTAAGGCAGGAACCTCAGATGCAAGAGCATGCCAGTATTGTTAAGGATGCTAGATTTTATCTAAAGCCACTGAAGGGCTTTAGGCAAAGAAGGAACATAGTCAAATTTTCATTGAAAAATAAAAATAAAAAGTGTGAAGGGCTTGGGGTCTTTAGAAAGGATGTGAGGCTCTGAGGAGAAAGCTGTGATGATAATTGGGTGAGAAATAATGCTACCTTGAATTAGGTCAGTGGCAATGAGAAGGGAAAGAAATGGATCCCACAGACACTAAGTGCCACCATGTCCATGTTAACTCACCCTCCAATTTCGAAGATAGCAATTGGGTTGAGCTGATGCTGCAATGATGGGGACGTGCTCTTTCAGAAGACCTCAGCCACCTGTGTCCTTTGTGGCAAAGGATATGCTTTGGTCTGGATAAGAAAAGTCCGACTTGGGTAAGTTCAGAAGACTCTTGGTTTGTTTCAGACTCTGCCACCTAAAGCTCTTTGGCCCAATCTGAGGCTCAAGTTTTCCATATTTAAATGTTGTCCTCTTTATATGTTCTTATTGCATTCTGTACTTTTCCTCCACAGCACTTATCACAACTTATACTTAAGTGAGAAATACCTTCAATTATTTGTTAAATATCTGTCTCCCTCCTTAAACTGTAAATTCTGATGGCCAGTAGCCAGTAGGTCTGGTTCATTGTTATTTCCAGCTCTAGGAGTAACAGTCACTGAGAATCCATGAAAGAGCTAGGATTCCTACCCTCATAGGATTCATTCACTCTTTGGAATATGGGTAGATGAATGTGATACTTAGGAGGTGAAAGTGGCAGAATCCAGGGGCTATTTAGATGTGGAACATGAGGGTCAAGAGGAAGGAAAAGTCTAGAAAGGTTCCTGTGTTTCTACCTTGGGTACCACTGAGGTAAAAAAAAAAAAAAAAAAAATATTTATATATATATATATATATATTTATATATATATATTTATATATATATATTTATATATATATATAGAGAGAGGGGTCTTAAATATAAGACAAGTTCAATTTGGAGCATCTAAACTTTAATGCAATACACAGAAATAGATGTCGAGTGGATTATACAGTTTTGAGGCTTTGGTAAGAGCTGGGAGTCAGAGGTGTTGCATATAATTTGGGAAAGTAGCATACACTTTTTTCTTATTTTAAATAAGGGGACATATGGATGAATAAAATCAATTTATAATAGCTGTTATTTATTGCTGAGTTCTGCCTTGGTTCTCAGTGCTTTGACTTATTTAATCCTCATACCAATTCTATGGAGTAGATGCTCTTAGGATTCCTATTTTGCAGATGAGGACATGGGGCATAGAAAGTTCAAGTACCTTACCAAGGTTACACAGGCAGTAGGTGGAGGAGACAGTCTTCCAACTTCAGCAGTAGGATCCACTACCTTTGCGCTCAAAATGGTACTCTTCCAACCTGTCATGCACCTGCTCTCGTAGCAGCCAGGCCATCCTCCATCCAATGTCACATCATAACAACAGTTTACCATCTGTCTCTCTGCAGAGCCTTTGAAGGTTCTGGCTAGAGATTTTGCCTTATTTGTCTTTTATTATTTTACAGAAGAAGAAACTGAGGCACAGAGTGGTAAAATAACTTCCCTAAGGTCACATAGTCAGGGAAGTGGGTGAGCCAGTATGTGAACTTAGCTCTACTTCCAGGACTGATACATTTAATTGGTACATAACCATACAAAGCCATATTTTTGGATGCAACTTTTTGATTACTAGAGGGGGGAAAAAGGAAGGGTGAGCACTGATCTGGGAAAGAAGTAAAATATAGTCTAGGAATTGCCATTAAATTTGTGACGTCAAAGAAATAGCACTCGGCTCTTCTGATCTTTAAGGGGAAGTATTTAGATTAGTTAACACATCAAGCTCTAGGGCTTAAAGTTTTAAAATAAATTATTATACAGGGAGGAAAATAATTGAACCTCTTTAAAAATCACCAAAGCCAACTTTAAAAGGCCAAATTGTAAATGTTGTTAAACAGAGACTGCTTTAAATATAAAATCCCACTTGTCCCTCAATCTATGAAGTGCCATTGGCATTAATTATACATTGGTTAAAAACAAGACAACAGGCCCAAAATGGAGTCACTTTTAATGAGCCCCTTGTCACCAAACTGAGATTTAGTGACTTAATTACAGTTTTAGTTTTTCCAGAAATACTATCTTGAACCAGTCAACCAGGAATAGTCTGATCAGAATTAGATAATCTGCCTGATAGACCCCCTACCATTTCCTAAAGGAAACTAACTTTGCAACAACAAATTCACTCTTTTTGCTTAGTGTAATTTCCTTATTCCTTCTCCTCCTGCCTATAAAAGTCCTCCATCTTGTACAGCTCATTGGAGTTCCTTTCTGTCTGCTAGAGCAGATGCTCCCTGATTCATGAATCATTGAATAAAGCCTATAAGATTTTTTAAATGTACTCAGTTGTATTGTGCTTTTTTTTTTTTTAAACACCATCCTGCCTCCATCATTTTACAGAGAAGGGAATTGAACCTTATAAATTAAACTTCTCAAGGACATACAGCTTGTAAAGGACAGTGTAATTTTAAATACAGGTTTGTCTCATGCCCAAGCTTGAACTCTCAAATACCGTATATTATTTCTCTTTTACTCACTGTAGAAATGATTCTGCTAAAAATGGGGTTTAATCAAGAGACAATTGGAGAGGTAAATTTACCCTAGAATACTGAAAGAGCAGTGAATTACGTATGTACCATGATGAAAGCATCTTTGTCTTAAAACTGGGTTATTCACAACTTTTCAACTGCTCTATCCTAGCTTTCCAGTCCACTCATGATGTTGCCGAAAGATACTACTGTATGTCTACTATATTGACTATGTACTGGGGAGAAGTACAAAATTGACCATTTTACTGACATTTGGACATTAGTATGAAAACAGTTGCTAGGAAATGAGCAATACTGTGGTTGCCCATATGAAAGTTTATTGAAATATAGCTCTTCATCTGGACTCACAGAAAGATCTTCCCTCCCATTCCTTCCATGTTTTAAAATGATCTATTGTATCTCCTCGACTTTAGCATATGGCTGACAGAATATTTAGTTGAACAATAAGCAGAATGAACAAATGAAAAAGAAAGGCTGGTAAAGAATAAGAAAGATAGGCACTACAGATGAAATTAGAGATGGCATCATTCCTGGTTCTCTGATGGCTTTTGTTCTCATTTGGTTCCTAAGGCATTTGCTCTTTGAAAATGCAAATGTCCTTGAAGCATCTAGGGATGATCATTCATAGCCTATGAATTAGTTTATGCAGGTTACTCCCTAACTGCTCCCTAACTTTAAGGCCAGTTCCTGAATTAGGGGCATCTGAAAGAACTACCTGATCCAATTCTTCACAACGGAGCTGTTTCTGAGGCTAGAAGAGGGTAGTGGTTTGACCAGGAGTCCACATCTAGTTTCAGCTTTGGAACCCAAGTAGGACGAATCTCAGTACAGGGCTCTTTCCTTTGACACTATGCTGCTATGGATGTGATATATAGAAATGATGTTATGGGCACAGCATTATGTATAGTTAACAGTGGCATCTGGAGACAAATAGCTCCTCCCCTCTCTAGCCTTGGGGACCCAGGAATATTTCTTATCTTCCCTAAGCCCCCATTTGTTCTTCTGTAAAATGGAGATAAATATTATCTATCTTACTGTGATGTTATGAAAATTAGATAAAATTGTACATATAGTGTTCTTAGCGGAATGCCTGGTATCCAGTAACTAGTCAATACATGCTAACTCTTAAAAATTGACTACAATTAAATTATTCAAACCTCAGAATGGTTTATTACAATATAGGTAGATTAAAATCTTTGATGAAGATTTTGATTGAAATATGATTTTTTCACTTTTTTTCTGGGTCTACATCTTACATTAGATGTGGTTGGCAAATGCCACTATAGAATGCCAAGAATATATACAGTGAACAGTACCCATCTTTGA
Organism: Phoca vitulina; assembly: GCF_004348235.1. Lineage (NCBI taxonomy): Eukaryota > Metazoa > Chordata > Mammalia > Carnivora > Phocidae > Phoca > Phoca vitulina. The sequence goes on from NW_022589786.1 coordinate 5,421,245, forward strand.
AAATTTTCCTTCTCAGCATCTCCCTAAGTGCACCAGACAGGAAAAAAAAGCTTTGTACAATTGGTAATTTTTTTGAGGTAGATGTTTGAGCTAATCTGGAAGGGCTGACCATCTTAATTAATCCCTGTGAATTTCTAGTTTACATGAAGCAGCTTTGGTCTCCCTAATTAAATCTCGAATTGTCAGGTTATTAAGGTCTAATACTAAAGATCAGAGAGAATTTTTGAAATGGAAATTAAACAGGAATATCTTAAAATGTTGGAGGGACATTATGATCAGTGAAAAGAACAACAGCTGAAGACCTGATTTCTCCAGGAGATTTAGAACTCTGTAATTCATCAAAGTCTTAAGCATTAGATAAGCAACAGATAAAATTTTAGCAAGGTTTTTAAATATAACATTCAGTGAAGATTAAAATGAGATCAATTGCTTTTAGAGGCCTCAATCAAGAGACACATGCAAAATAAGACAAACTCCTAGTTTCACTTGTGAAGACTGGACCCAGTTGCTACAGAGAAACTTTAATCAGATATAATGTTTTTAATTAAGGGATTTAAAATGTTTCAGATTAATATTATGTTACTTAGAAAAACCCTGAACATATGTTTAAGAAGTTAAAGTGGATTTCTGGCTTCCACTCAGGATGACAAAAACTACAAAGTGTTGCTCTCACCTGAAAAAGTGACAATTTATGAAAGCTTAATTTTCATGAACTAATCAGAGAACTGAGGTTGCAGGGCAACAAGCTAGTCTGAAATCTAAGGAAAGACAAGCCCCTCTAAGTAGAAGTACACAATGATTTTCCTGGGGGAAAGCACGGGAAGAAGATGGGAGCCAGCATATAAGTTGTGAGATTTTGGCTAAAATTTCTAGCTAATTACTAGGGCTAAGTTAACTACTGTTAGAATTTAGAAATCACTAGAATGCGGACACAGAGGGAATTTGCAGCCATTTACAGACTTTTCTTCATGGACCTTAGAGTACTTAGGGGAGGGGATTGAAGAAATCCTCCTGTGGGCTGCAGGCCTCAAGGAAGAGAGCAGCCATCTCCTCTATGATAAAACCCTCCCTGAAACTTCTGTCCTAAGGGAAAAAAGCCTTAAACTACTGGGCAAAGAGTAGCAAAACACTCAGTAGTCCCATTATGGCTGAAGGAAGACAATGGGGGTGGAGGGAGCTCTACTTGAGTCAGGGCAGAAAAACTATCCAGGCCCAGACTGCTGCAGGGGTAGGAGCAAGTTCACTGAGAAAGGCATACCTTCAGCATGTAGGGACCTAGTACATGGCTAAGAACAATAGAATCCCACCTCTGAATCCTGCCACCAAGCCATACAACAGCCAACAAGAGTGTACTTCTGGGAAAGGGGCAAAAACCTGGAGAGATCTACTCTCTGAGGTGTAAATTCAGAGAGAAAAATCTAAAGCTGAAGGTATAATAGGAATATTTGGAAAAATCTTATGACAAGTTAAACCCTACCCTAAATACAAGGTAAGGCTAGAGGAATGTGAAGCAGATGATATAATTTATACAGAGTAATTATAGCAACAACAAAACCCAAAAGCACTTCAACTCCTCACAAGAATGTCTAACAATAAAAAGAAGCATATTTGTTTGGGGGCATAAATACTATTTTCTTCAGTTTATTCTGTTCTACAGATGATTTCCAAGGCACAAAAAAAAGGAAAGAAAAAAAGCACTGTCAGGATACAATCAATAAAAACCAAATTCAAATGAGTGCCAAATGTTGAAACTATCAGGAAATATAAAAGAACTATAATTAACAGGTTTAAGGATCTAGTAGAAAAGTTGGACAACAAACAAACACGTGAAGATTTTTAGCAGCCAGATGGAAACTATAAGAAAGGAAAAAAATATGAGGATTCCAGTTCGAGACAGCAAGGTAGGAAGATCTTAAACTCACCTCCCAAGAACACACTGAATCTACAGCTACATATGGAATAGTTTCTTCTGAGAAAAAGAATCTAAAAACTATCTGAGCAACTCGTACACATTGGGTAAATAAGAAAAAACCCACATCAAGGTGGGACAGAGAGGCTAAGACACAATCTTGCCATAAACCCCACTCTTGGCATGGAGATCCCCAAGGAGGGAACTCAAAATCTAGAGCTTCTCCCTGAGGAGCAAAGGATTTGAACCCCACATCAGGCACTGCACGTGGGAGATGAGCTCCCAAAACATCTGGCTTTGAAGACCAATGGGGCTCAGATATCCACAAAACCCAAGTGCTATAGCAAACATGGCAACAGCCCTCAAAGGGCTCACATGTAGACTCTCCACAGGAGCTTGAGCAGAGGCAGCCCATGGAGAGGTGCCCAGACTTAATATGAAAGAAGCTCACTTACTTATTTTAAAGCACTGACTTGGGTGGAGGGGCAGGAGGGGGGATAGGAATCTAATTAAACACACAGCTATCTTTGCACTCTCCCTCTGCTGCTCTACAGAGAGCCAGTATCTCCTGAAGGAGAGCTTTTACACTTGTGGCTGTTGCTCAGGAGACATCCCATGGCTGCCTGGCTCTGGTGGCTAATGGGCTTGCATTTCTGTGTCTTAGGTGACTGTACCCGAGAGACGGTCTGCCATTTACCTCCCCCAGGGTACTAGAAAGCAGACTAAAACACACTCCCAGGCTTTCTGTGAACAACACCTATTTTCTTATCCTGAAACTTCAGCCTGAGGGGCAGTTTTCCAGTCTGGCGTACATCTAGGTGCCTACTGAAATGCACTCGAGGGCTGAAGGCCAGTGACACCATGTTTGTGCTCTCTTTCTGCCTTCCTCCAGCTCACTGGTATCTCCCAGAAAGGAACTTACACCTTTGTGTGGTGCCTCAGTTTTTGTGCCTGCCACCGGGGGACATCACTAGATCGCCTGGCTCTGGTGATCAATGGGGTTTATGCTCACAGGTCCCATAGGACTGTTCCCAATGGAGAAACCATTCTTAAGTGGCTACCACCTCCTGGGCACATGAAGAGGAAAGAGACCTAAGTACCCAGTCTTTGTGTTTAGCTTATCTCCCCAGTTATAAATAAACACACATCTAAAGGCCCACTGTAATTTTCTCCAGAAACCTCAGAGAGTGGGCACTCTCTTTGCACCTTCCCTCTGCTGCACTGCAGAGCGAAGTATCTCCCAGACTGAAGCCTGTACACACGTCTGGTGATCCAGTTTTTGTGGCTGCTGCCCAGGGGATGCCCCTTATCACTTAGCTCTGTTGGCCAGCAGAGCTTGTACTGCTGGGTCCCATGGGACTGTAACCAAGGGAGAGACAGTTCTAGGCCAGCTGTCATCCCCAGGATACTGCACAGAAAGCATACGAACCCCCCTTTCATTTTTCTGTGAAAGAGGCTTGTCTGCTTGTCCTGGAGCTTAGGCCTGAGGGGAAGGCTTCTGGTTTGGCACACCTCTAGGGGCTTACTGAGGTACACTCTAGGCTCATTGATTCCGTTCTCCTGGAAAGGGGATTGTACACAAGCCCGGCACCAGAGTTTTGCAACTGATACCCAGCTAATGATTCTAGATTGTCTGGCTCTTATGGCCAGCAGGATTTATGGTAGTGGTCACACAGGACTATATATATATATTAGAATATTTATCACTACTACCTAACTTTCCAAACAAGAAAAATTTCAGACAACCTAACTTTATACCTAAAGGAACTAGAAGAAGAAGAACAAATGAAACCCAAAGTTAGTAGAAGGAAGGAAATAACAAAGATCAGAGGGGAAATAAATGAAATGGAAACTAAAAAGACAAGAACAATGAAACTATCTTTTTAAAGGACCAGCTCTTAAGCAAAATTGATACATCTTTAGCGAGACTCACCAAGGATAAAAGAGATAGGACTCAACATTAGAAATGAAAGAGTAGATCACAACTGATACCACAGAAATGCAAAGGATCATAAAAGACTACCATGAATAATTACATGTCAATAAATTTCACAATCTAGAAGAAATGGGCAAGTTTCTAGAAACATACAATGAAAATCAGAACAAACTGATAACTAGTAAGGAGATTAAATCAGTAATTGAAAACCTCCTAGCAAACAAATTCCAGGACCAGACCACTTCACTGGTAAATTCTACCAAACATTCAAAGAAGAAATATTACCAATTTTCTCAAACTCTAACAAAAAATAGAAAAGGAGTAAACACTTCCAAAATTATTTTTATGAGGCCAGCATTACTGTGCTAACAAAAATAGACAAGGATGCCACTAGAAAATTATAAGTCAATATCCCTGATGAACTTAGAAACAAAATGTGCAACAAAATATTAGCAAACCAAATTCAACTGAACGTTACAAGTACCATACATTGATCAAGCAAGATTAAGTCCAGGGATGCAAAGATGGTTCAACATCCGCTAATCAGTCAACATGATATATCACATTAACAAAACCAATAATAAAAATTATCTCAGTAGAGAAGAGTTTGACAAAATTCAACATTATTTATGATAAAAACTCTCTACAAAATGAGTAGAGAGGAATGTACCTCAACATAATAAAAGTCATAAATGACAAGCCGATAGCTAACATCGTTCAATTATGAAAAGCTGGAAGCTTTTCATCTAAGATCAAGAAAAAGGCAAGAATCCCACTCTCCTCACTCTTACTCAGTATAATATTGGCAGTCCTAACCAGAACAGTTAGGTACAAAGAGGCATCCAAATTGAAAAGGAAAAAGTAAAATAGTCATTATTTGCAGATGACATAGTATAGGTAGAAAACTCTAAAGACTCCACTCCTCCCCGAAAATGTAACTAATCAATAAATTCAGTAAAGGTACAGGATATAAAATCAATGTAAACAAATCTGTTGAATTTCTGTACACTAGTAACAATCTATCATAGAGAGAAATTGGGAGAACAATCTCACAATTGCATCAAAAAATAACATATCTGGGAATAAATTTAACCAAGGAGGTAAAAGACCTGTACACCTAAAACTATAAGGTATTAATTAAAAACACTGAAGAAGACACAAATAATGGAAAGCTATTCTGTGTTCATGGATTTGAAGAATACTGTTAAAATGTCCATACTACCCAAGGTAACTTACAGATTCAATGCAATTCCTATCAAAATTCCAATGGCATTTTTCACAGATATAGAACAAACAATCTTAAAATTTATATGGAATCTCAAAAGAATATTCAAAGCAATCTTTAGAAAGAAAAACAAAGCTTGAGGCCATCACACTCCCTGATTTCAAACTATATTACAAAGCTACAGGTAATCAAAAGAACATGATATTGTTATAAAAACATGGAACATGGAACAGAATAAAAATTCCAGAAATAAAACCACACATATATGTTCACTTAATTTATGACGAAGAAGCCAAGAATATCAGTGTGGAAAGAAAAGTCTCATTAATAAATGGTGTCGAGAAAACTGGAGCACTCTTTTACAGTCTATTCAAAAATTAACTCCAAATGAATTAAAGACCTGAATGTAATACTTGAAGCCATAAAACTCCTAGAAGAAAATAGGCAGTAAGTTCATTGAGATTGGTCTCAATGATAATTTTTTGGGGGGATGTGACACCAAAAGAAAAGCAACAAAAGCAAAAATTAGCAAGTGAACTGTATCAAAATAAAAGCTTTAGAGCACAAAAAAACCTATTAACATAATGAAAAGAGTTATCTACTGAATGGGAGAAAATATTTGTAAATCATAAATCTGAAAAGGGATTAGAATCCAAAATATATAAAGAATTCATACAACTCAATAGCAAAAAAGAAAAAAAATTCATTTAAAAATGGGCAGAGTCACTGATTAGATATTTTTTCAAAGAAGAGATACAGATGGCCAACAGGTACATAAAAAGTTGTTCAACATCAGTAATCATCAAGGAAATGCAATCACCTCACAAGGAAAAGATACCCCCTCACACCTGTTAGAGTGGTTATTCTCATAAAGGAAAAAAAAAAAAAAGCAGTGCTGGCAAGGATGTGAAGAGAAAGGAGCTATTGTGCACTTTTGGTGGAGATGGTAATTGGTGCTTCCACTATAGAACATAGTATGGAGATGTCTCAGAAACTTAGAACTACCATATCATCCAGCAGTTCCACTTCTGGGTAGTTATCTGAAGAAAACAAAAACACTAAGTTGAAAAGTTGTATGTATCCTTATGGCCATTGTAGTGTTTTTTAACAAGAGCCAAGACAGAAACAACTGAAGCGTCCCTCAATGGATGAACGGATTAAGAAAATGTGACATATGTATACACATACATATACATAATGGGATATTATTCAGTTACTAAAAAGAAGAAAAATCTTGCCATTTGCAACAATATAGATGGACCTCAATGACATTATGCTAAATGAAATAAGTCAGAGAAAGACAAAGGGTGTGTAACCATAGCCACTAGGTGAGACAATCACTGTTTCTCATGATTTTCAAGGCAATATGTGTAAATTCCCAAAGACCCAAACTTGAAATCTTCAACTCTCAGCTTTTCTGGGCTAACATAAGAACCGGATTCTGAAAAATGTCATTGCTTTTCTCTTGACAATAAAAATCAACCTTATGAGGGCCAAGAAATGAAGTTACTTTTTCCCTCTTCATTCAAATGCCTTCAGTATTAAAGGAAATCCACTATATATTTCTCTTCTATACTTATTGAAACTTAAAAAAAAATCTAAACATCACATAATCCTAGAAAATAGGCATTGACATTATCATTCCTACTTTAAGGAGGAGGAAGTCTCAAAGGTACACAGATAGTCGATATACAGGGACTGTGAAAACCTATCTGAAGCCCATGCTCTTACCTGTCAGAACATTATCATCCTAGTCCACACCAAGCTGCCCAACAGTGAACCCCATAGTAGTGTGTAGGACACCAGTATGAAGCCCGTTTTCTTGCAATAGGGGGCGATAATCAGAATCTGATGATTCTCATAGGACTGTAATCTAGTTAAAATAATACCACTTTATACTTTTATTAAAATTCACTTTGAGAGCTATTAATCATCAAGTAGATATCGATTATCAACTTTATGCCTGACATTTAGCTTTGCTGTTATAGTAATTATATTATAAATGCAGCTCAAGAGTTTCCAGCCATATACCGTGACAGATTTTATTCCATCAATATTTTTCAAATTGTGGCTTATAGAGCATGTGTGTTAGAACTACCTGGATGCTTAGTTAAAAATATGGACTCTGGCACCCAATCCGGACCACCTAAGACAGATTTGCTAGCAAAGAGGTCCAGAAATCTGCATTTTAAAGAAATTTCCATGAATAATTTTTGCTTAAAGTTTGAGAACCACCATAATAAACTATACTCATAAAATGAACTACCATTTGGAGAATTTTTTTGTTAAAAAAATAAAGGTGGGGAAAGAAATGGTCCGGAACACTGGCATAAATGTTAATAGTGTTTATACCCACCAAATGCTTCTCAGGACATCTTATTTCTAAACTATTCAGGTTTTCTTTCATGTTACCATTAAGAAACTTCTCTTTTTTTCAGTTGAACGCTATAAATTTCACATCTTGCTCCTGGTAGTACTACTCTGTGAGTGACCTAGTTTGAAAAGAAATTAGAAATGTTCATGTATTTCTTTAGGAATTCCAAGTTTCTACAGTTTGTTCCACACAACCATTCCACAGCAGAGTTCATCTTTTGGGTCTAGAGTGCTCCACTTAAAGCAAAAGAATAAAAATGCCACCTTCCCCCAATTCAAACATATCTGCCTTAATTTTTATGGCATGCTTCCTTTCTAAGTATTAACCTTGGAAGACTTACTGATCCCAACTAGCTGTAGCTGAGTTTTCTTTCTTCTGTGAATGAGGAATTACATCTCAGCAGGAAACTGGCTTGTGTTTTGCAAAAGAAGAAAACGTAAAATAATTAAGAAGATAAGAAGCTGCATGTATTCCTTATTTCTGTAATTAGCAATGTTTTGTGCTCTGAATTCTAAATTTTTGAGAAGGCACATTCCTTAAACTCCAGTTAATAAAGAAACATTTTAGAGTTTTCCAAAAAAAGGTAAAAATAAACATGGGGGTCTGTAATTCAGAGCTTGCTTATCTGGTTTTCTTACCCGTCAGACTCATAAAGCACTTCAGAATCCACCTCTGGTTTCCTTTTAGATGTCACTTCACCCTGTAGCAAATTATAGCAATTTCTCCATTTGGTTATTGGTAACTTTGTAGACATTCATACTCATAATGCCATACAAATGCTCTCTTTAATTTATTAATTTATTTATTAAATACATTCTAAGGATCTATTTATTTTTACTGATGATTGATTGATTGATTTAAAGATTGGCTTCATGACCAATGTGGGGCTTGAACTCACAACCCTGAATCAAGAGTTACATGCTCTACTGACTGAGCCAGTCAGGTGCCCCTGTTCTCTTTATTTTAAACTCCAAAGGAGAAACTGACACAGAGAAATACATCTGTCTTTCTCTTTTCCACTTAGAATCCCAGCTATTCTTAGGACTGGAAAGAGACTTATATCGAATAATATTAGGAAGCTTTTTATTAATTATTTTTCATTATTATAATATAAAGGATAACATCAGAGAATCTTGATCCAGCTTTTTCTACCCAGAATAAGCACTTTTTCTCTTCTATTCTTATTGAAACTTGAGCTCTTTTTTAACTCCAATGTGAATACCTCTTGCTTCTTATTTCCTGAATACTTCTCCTCCTCCCCCCACCCCGCCCCGACAGATATGGTATAACATTCAGCAAGTATTTATAGAGTAACAAAGACCAAAGTCTAGACAGGCTCTTCTGAGCCCTCTTCTCAACATAGGAGTTGCAACTCTAAGCATAATGATCCCACCCCCCTACCCCACTAAGAGACCTGAACACTAACATAGTTTCTAATTAGCTCAAGGCCATGTCCATAGGATGATTGCCCCAGCCCCCTTAAGCCCCTGAGAAAGCTCAATGCTGCCAAAAAAACTTGTGTTTTCCAGTTAACCCCTGCCTATAGACCCTTTTTCTTAAAGCATTTACTTCAGAAAACTTGCCATTATAATTTCTTTCTCTGTCTCCGAGATGTATTTTAACTTTTACAACAAGGAATGTCTTTCTCAAGGACCTGGGAGCCATCCCCTTGAAATATAATCATCAGGAAAGATAGGGCCCGTGTCTCCCAGGCTGTCTAGGAAGGTAGGAGCCTGACTTTGACAAATACCAGTTAGCAGACACAGATGGCTTAATCACACTGACAAATCCCTACTTGCTTGTTGTAATTTTCTATTTGCCTTAATCTGCATTGAGCCTCGTTCATTCCCCTCCGTACTATTTCATTTTCCTTTTCAAGTACCCAGTCACTTCCGTAAAGATTGGAATTGAGCTCAGTTTACCTGAACTCTCTCTACGCTACTGCACTCGTACTGAATAAAATCTGTTTCATCATTTTCAACCAGTATGATGTGCAATTTTTTTTCTTTAACAAGAGTACTATGTACTGAGATAGGTACTGGGTACTATGTTAAGTAAAATGGCTGTGGCTTCTATTCTTAGGGACTTAAGGGCTTGCTGGGGCTGAGAGTAAAAACAAATCATCAGGTAAATTAATGTAAAAGTGTGATAATTACTAGAAAAGAGAGGTAGCTGGTACTACAAGAGCCTAGAGCAGGGAAAGTCAGAGGTATTCCTTTAGGAAGTAAAAACTGAGCCAAAGTCTTAAGGATGGAGTGGAAGTTAGGAATGCACAGAGGGGTAAGGAAGTGTACTCCATGCAGAAGGAACAGCACAGAAAAGCCTTGGGCAGGAAAGGTGCTCAGAAAGGATACATACAATAAAGGTGGGTAGGTGGTTCAAGCACAGGCACAGAGAGCCAGGAAAGAGTGGGGTGCAAGACCGTAGGGCTGATCCATGCAGGGTTGCTCTTCCTTTTTTGTACTACTATGAAAAACTAAAATGTAAAAAAAAAAAAGAGAGAGAGAAACAGTATAATGAACTTCCATGTACCACCCAGCTTCAACAATTATCAACTTAAGTCCTATCTTGTTTTATCTAGTCATTACTTGTACCTCCCCTGTACCTGGCTTATTTTGAAGCAAATCAAAGATGTTATGTTCTTTCCTCTGAATATTTCAGTTTTTGTTGTATTTTATTTATTTTTGAAGATTCATTTATTTGAGAGAGGGAGAGAGAGAAAGCACATGTGCAAGTGTGTGCAAGCCAGGAGAGGGGCAGAGGGAGGAGAGACAATCTCAAGCAGACTCTTCACTGACCACTGAGCCCCATGTGGAGCTCGATCTCACAACCCTGAGATCATTGTTAGGAGTTAGTTGGACACTTGGGTAGTCAGGGCCAGGGTCCCCAACAACAACAACAACAAAAACCAGGGAGCTGGGACGGCTAAGACAAAACCACAATAGCATTCTATTTTACAGCTTAGACAAGACCACAATACCATCCTCTCTAGCAGCGTCTGCAAAAATAACTTTTGCAAGACATCCTGAGACAAAACAATTAACCATAAAACACTGGTCACTATCATAAGGTGAGGCAGTTAGTATCCAAATGTCAGCCCAAAAGACCATCAGCACAGCACGTGAACAATAACTTAATAGGTAGACGGGAACATGATCAAAACCCTGATTGGTACACTTTAGCAGCCAATCTGTAGGGGGCCCACACTCTGGTTACTTAAAATAGTTCTGCAAAAGAGCTTATAAAACCCCCTAGATCTGAACACCAAATGTCAACTCTCTCAGGTCCCCTCCCTCTCTGGGAGCTTTGTACTATCGCTCAATACACTTTGCGTTGCTGCGCATCACTCTTCCTCTGGTCTACCTCTTCATTCTTCAAAGTGGTGTGACCAAGAACCACTTGGGAACAGAATCCCTGCAACATCATGACCTGAGCTGAAACCAAGAGTTGGATGCTTAACAGTTTTTATTTTTTAAATATAAATATTCTTTTAACACACTTAACCATAAAATCATTTTCATACTTAAACAGTATCTTAATGTCAAATCTATTCAGTTTGAATTACTCCGATTTATATATAAAATATATAAATATATGTTATATATTTACATTTAAATATATGTAAATAATGTAATTTATAGTTAATGAAAATGATTTAAAATTAAATACAATTTATATATAATTAGGTATTATATATATGTATATGCATGTATGTAGATAAGATTTGTAGTAGAATCTAAATAAGGTCCATGCATTATAATTGGTTGATAGGTCTCAAGCCTTTTTTCTTTATAGATTCCACAAACATCTCTTTAATTTTTGAAAATGATTCGTTGGAAAAACTAGACATTTTGTTCTATAGAACTTCCTATGACTTGAACTTTGCTGATTGAATTCTCATGGTATTTAATATGTTCCTCTGTCTCTGATATTTTCTGTAACTTAGTAGATAGATTAGAGGCTTGATCAGATTATGCACTGATTCTTTGGCAAGCATACCTCATGGGTGATATCAGTATTTTGGAAGATTGTCTCTCTGTGGTGTTAGCGGCCATGAGTAATCATGGCCTAGATCCATTAGTTCATTAGGAGTTATAAAACAGTGGCCAATTTCAATCATTCTATATTTATTTATTAGCTGAAACACTTCTATTTTGTTACCATTAACTATTTGATCCCTGGGGTAAAATTGGTAAGTGGAAAAGGGATACATGATGAATACTTCCCTTTAATTTATAGTTGTCAAAAATAATGATAAATGAGTGCTTTTAAAGAATCATGAACTCATATATATAAATACACTTGTGTCTCAAGCTACTGAAGTTGTAAACCTGTTTAATATTGAAAATTTTCCATCCTTGACCAGTAATAAGTTCTAGTAGTAATCTGTGATAATTTCCTTGCTTTCAGGTATGACAAGATATTCCAGGTTCAGCATGTATGTTTACTGTGCCAGACCTAAAACTGGCCTTTTCTCTAAGAAATTCTAGAAATTCTCTAGAAATTCTACTTTTATGAAAAGTAATATTTGAAAGCCACAGTCTAGGTAATAATAGTACTCACTGCCCAATGGTGGGTCACTGTTTTTATACCTTTTCTTGGACAGAGCTTTGTTTTTAAGATATATGTTTTGAGCTCATGCTTTAAATTCAAATTTAAGAACACAGGATTATTACTTAATTTTTCCATCTTTCATTTATATCTTTTCTTTTATAATGAAAATCCTGGTTTTCATGGCACTAGCATGATTATTCTTTGTAATAACAACACACAACTAACAGTCTTAGAATAAAAATACCACCAAATATATAATTGCTTTAAGTCTTTTTGTGGATAATTTTGTTCCTAGGGTATATCCTGCTAGGAATAGAGTGTCAAATTATGTTGTATTTAATGCCACTTGGAATAGTTCATCTCCCCTAATTATGCCTCCAATGTGATACACAGGTTCATTTGTTTCATCTTGGTATAGATTTTTAGCATTGCTTTTTACTGACTTGTTTTATTATTATGCAATTATGTGTCTCCAAAGTCAAATCTATAAACAACTCTACCTTAATACCGCTCTTAATGATTTCTACTTATTTGGTGATAATTTTTCCATTTTTAAAAATTAACAGCAAATATGCATTTATATTTGTATCTTCCTCTTCTCTTGGCTAAGTGGTAACATATTTTTCTCTACCTTGCCTTTTATACCTAGTATATCCTGAAGGGCATGCTATGATAGTTTATAGAGATATGCCTCATTCCCTCTTATAGGACTCTAAAGGGTAAATGTATAATAGTTTATTCAACCCGTCTCCTACTGATAGACATACAGGTGGTTTCCAGTCTTATAATTGCAGAGTACTGTAACTCATAGCCTGGTGCATCTGGTTTTTTTTCTTCATATTTTTGGCTAGAATAATGGTAGAATAGATTCCTAGAAGTGGTTTGAAACCCTAGGATAGATTCCTAGAGGTGGATTGCTGGATGAAAATATATATGTGTAAGAAATGTTTCTAGGTATTGCTGATAACCTCTCCATAGAAATTCTATCAATTTGCATTCCCACTAACAATATAGGAAAGTGACATTTCTCCCATACAACTGCACCAAGAGAGTATATTGTCAAACTTTCAAATCTTTGCCAATCTGAAAGGTAAGTAATGGCATCTTCACAAATTATTGCAAAAGGTGGACCAATAGAAAGGTACAGGCATGGCCCAGGTGACAATGGGAACAAAACTAGAGTCACGATATATTCAGGAGAGAAAAATCACAGAACTTTGTGTAGCATCAAATTCAGACAGAAGAAGAGGTACCAGAATGACTCTTAAAAACACAACAATATAAGAAATATAATTGTTTACTTGTAGTTTCCTCCCTGACCCCTGCTCTTTAAAGAACAATTTTTGTATGTTTCCCTCTCCTTGCGTGGAAAACTTTTGTCTTTCCTTTTTTTCTTTTGTGAAACCGTTTGATATGAATTTTTTTGAAATCGATGAAAATACATTTACTAAGGCAAATTGCACTAAAGAGACTTGAATGGGTCATGGTGAACATCTGGCGTTTGAAATGTGTCTAATGTTTTGTCTCTATAAGGCAAATTGTCTGGCTTCTCACCTGGGGAGTCTTACCTTCTCTCCTCCCTCTAATCCTAACTGAGCTAAATTGAAAACATAAATATGCCCTTCAAGTCTAAATAGATTGCTAGAGAATTTCATTAAGGAATACTGATTCTTTGGGTAGAAATACTGCAGCATAGGTTGCATTTCTTGTAATTGTTTGCAACCTAATCTCTCTTTTCTTCCCGTCCTAATACTGTCAGGTTAAGAAATCATTCACTTTGCTCATCCCCAGCTGCATATGCTGTGTTAGGTGGCACTTGTCTGCCTAACACTAATCCAAACCCTACTTGTACTTCAAAGTTCATATTTTTTAGATTCACCTATATTCTTAGAAACTTCCCAACATACTCTTAACACCCACATGGGCTTTCTTATTTTAAGTACAAGGAGTGCACAAAGCAATAGGGCAGGTGGTGGAGGGGGGAGGGAGACCAGAGTAGAGGGGACAAAAATAATGGATTTAGTTAGAAAAACAAGACTTGGGCATTTTGGTTTCTGTTTTTGCTTTGACTCTGAAACTAACGAAACTTTGTGATTTTGAGATAATCACTTAACCCGAGTCTCACTTCACTTGTGTGTGAAATATAGAGAATAATGCCTGCCCTGCTCCTTCATGGGGTAAATTTTAAAGAAAACTTCATGGATATATGGTGAAGAGTACAAGTTATAAATAACTGTGAACAAAATTCAACCACATTTTTACATGCCTGTCTTAAACTTGGGTTTTTAGGATATAAAATTATATTCAGAAGTTCATACAGGGTCATTATTCAGTCCATATTTCAGAAGACAGAATGTGTTTTCCAACGAATACAATTTTAGAAGTTAGATTATGATAAAAGCCTGTTTGAACTGAAGTGTATTAAAAATACCACATACAATATGCATGCACCCACTATATGTGCACATGTGTACATATGGATGGTACATTATCTATATGGCAAAACTAGAAAACATTGCTATACTAGTAGATACTAGAAATTAAAGTTTATAAAAAAAAACTTAGAGTAATTTAAAAAATACCGATTACTGGTACTTGATGAAAAGTGGATTTAATTAGAGGAAGTGCAGGAAGTAGATACCTTTTGCAGAGATTCTGAAGGAGATTTCTAAACACTTAAATACATTTTAGCAATTTATAGCATGCATTCGTAATTATGCATTTGATTTCAGAACTCTGTTGATACAGGCAAATAAACACTCGTGTTTTTCATATTGTCTTGATGAAAAGTGGAGTAGTTAAATTAAAGAGGGAAGTTGTTTCCTTACACATTATTAAGAGGTAGGAGGATAAAAACAAAGGTTTAAAAGATTAATTTCAGAGCTACCACTTATTGGAGGATTACAATGAACCAGATAAATACTTTTCTTATATTCTCTAAGAACTAATATTTCCGTTTGCTTACTTCTATTTATGGTCAACTTTTCTATCAAAGAATAATATATCTATTTTTAAAAATGCACAAATCATCAGTGGCCAACTTGGTAAATTTTCATAATTAGAATTGACTTGGCATGTAACTGGCACCCAGATGAAGAAACAGAAAATTACTCAGAGAAGTCTTCCTTGTTCAGCCTTTCTAGTCACAATCCTCCTGCCATGAACAAGCTCTCCTGACTTCTAAAACTATAGGGTAATTAGGCTAGCTTTTGAACATTATATAAATGCAAGCACACAGTATGTACTGTTATGTGTCTGGCTTCTGTTGCCATTTTGTGTATTATAGTCATCGATGATTTTGCATGTAGCTGCAATATGTTCATTTTTATTGCTGGACAAATGTAGCTGCTTTGACGAAGTATCTGCTCAAGTCTTTTTGATTTTTTTTATGGGAATGTCTGCCTTTAACTTATTGATTTATAGAATTCTTAGTTCTATTGATTTATAGAATTCTTATATATATGTGTATATATAGTTGTATATACAGTTATAATAGTTACATATCTTAGGTCTATATATATCTTTGTTATATATATCTCATATATAACTACATATATATAATGCATGTATAACTAAACATATAAAACACACACACATACACACACATATATATATCACATATGTAACTAAATATAGGTAATTAGTTTTTCCTACTCCCTAGATTATCTTTTTGCTTTGCTCTTGGTATCTCTTACCATTAAGTACAACTTTCTGCTATGTTTTTACTTTGTATAATACTTTATGACATTAAAAAGTAGAAACTTTTACTTTTATTATGCTTTCATCTCTGCCTTGTGCCATTTTTTTTTTTTCCTATTTACAGAATTTTGTTTAGCCCAAGTTCATGAAGCTATTTTGCTATATTTCCTTTAGGAGCTTTCTTTCTTTCCTTCCTACCTTTCTATATCTGTTTTCACTTACATAGACAATTATCTGGAATTGATTTTTATGCATGGTGAGAAATTGGGGGCTAAGTTTCATACTTTCCTGTACTGGAACTTGTGTTAGTTTCACATTGCTGCTTAATACATTACCACAAGCCTGATGGCTTAAAACAACACACATTTATTATCTTATAATTATGTGGGTCAGAAGTCTGACTTGAGTCTCACCCAGCTGATGTCAATTTGTTGCGGGGCTGTAACTCCTTCAGGACCTTCTAAGAGAGAATCCATTTCTTTGCTTTTTCACACCTGCATTCCCTGGTCCATACCCCTCCCTCCATCTTCAGAGCCAGCAACAGGGGATCAGATTTTTCTATAGTACATCACTCTCCTGTAGTTGGATCTCCCTCTGGCTCTGCTACTGTGTTGAAGTGTCAACTTTGTCATAAAATAAGTTCACCATTTTTTAATTTCTTTTCTGTTTCAGTGGTCTTTTTTGTACATTCTTATCTTAATAACCTATTGGGTTTATTACGGTGCTTTCTAATAAATTTGTTTAGTAGTTGGGTCTTCCAACTTCATTCCTCTTCAAGACTGTCTTGGTTCTTTGCTGTTCCATATAAATTTTCAAGTCAGCTTATTGATTTTGACAAATTAGTACTGTTCAAATTACAGTGAAATGATAAATTCAGTGTGAGAGCACTGACATTTTTATATACTGATTTTTCCATTGCATGTGCACAGTATCTTCCTAAAATTGGGGAGGTAAGGTATCTTTACTTTCCTTTAATAATGCTTTCTATTCTCTGTGTAGAGGTCATTCACAACTTTTGTTGGATTTTTTCCCCATGTACTTGATATTTTTAAACAATTTTAAATTGTATCCTTTTTAAAAAGTTGAAATTTTTATATTTACCTTGTATCTGAAGACATTGCTATACTAACTTTGTAGTTATGTTAATTCATCTGCAGATTTATTTGGATTTTGTATGTATACCAGTATGTTGTCTGAACAGTTTGATTTCTTCCAATCCAGTATTTTACTTTTTTGGTCCTCCGTTTGCATTGCCTAAAACTTCCAGCAAAATGTTGAAAAGTGGTGATAATAGCTTTTATTGTCTCATTCTTGATACCAGAGAGAAAGCTTTCAATATTTCACCATGAAGGTATGTACTTTATAGGTGCTCTTAATCTGATGGGAAATATTTTCTGTATTTTGCTTGTTGAGAGTATATATGTGTGTGTGTGTATAAAAGCATTGAGTGTTATCAAATATTTTCTTCTATTATGATATTTCTCTTATTCTTTTAAAAAGGTGATTTTCAAGGTGGAGGAAAAGATGGCAGAGGAGTAGGAACCCTATTCCAACTTGTCCCCTGAATTGAGCTGGATATCTACCAGACCACTCTGAACACCCATGAAAGCAGCCTGAGATGTAAGAAGATATATCTGGATCTCTACAAACAGAATATCACAGGCGGTTGGTTTCGAGGTATAAGTGGGGAGCCGTGATTCCGAGGGCAGATATTGGAAGGTAAATGAAAGGGGGAGGGAGCCTTTGGGATCCTGCACCACTGGTACACAAAAGCCTCCTGCACTGGGGACAGGCACAGACTCGCAGACTGGTAGCGATGGGGAAAAGACTTCAGGGCAGCCCTTTCAGACTAAAACCTGGAGCAGTGGGGCCACATGTTTGAACTGGAGGTGGCTGGCAGTTTTAGAAGCACAAAGGGCAGAGATGTGCCCTGACCTGGAGGCAAGGACTGGGAGTGCTGCTGAGGGGCACACAACCCAGGATGCTGCAGTTTTTAGCAGCACAGACAGAAACAGAGATAGTGTGGCCCAGAGAGCTCACTGAAGAACAGACGGCTATCTCTGTTCTGAGGCAGAGGGTTGGAAATGGAATCTTCTGCTCTGACTCTCGGAAGAGACATGGACTGCCACCAGGGAAAACCTCCAGAGAACAAAAGCCCCAGAAAAACAGTTTTCACTGAGCCCATCCCCCCACACAGGGGGCAGGGCAACTCTGTCCAAACAGGGTTGCCTGAGTAACAGTGCAGCAGGCCCCTCCCCCAGAAGACAGGCTGGGAGAACAAGAGGCTAACAAATCTAACGTCCCTGTAAAACAGGTGCATCTTGCTTGGGTTGTGGTCAATAATTTGGTCTCTGTACATTCCCTCAACCACCCCTCAACAGAATGAGTAGGAGGAGGAACCCCCAAAATAGGAAAGACTCAGAGACTGTGACTTCTGCCACAGATTTACAAATGGGTACAGATATAACCAAGATGTCTGAAATGGACTTCAGGGTAACAGTTATGAAGACGATAGCTAAAATAGAAAAATTGATTAATGGCAACAAAGAGTCTCTAAGGGCAGAAATGAAAGCTGAACTGGCAGAACTTAAAAATGTTATCAATGAGATCCAATCTAATCTAGATAATCTAACAGCTAGGGTAAATGAGGCAGAAGAATGAATTAGTGATCTAGAAGACAAACTGATAGAAAAAAAGGAGAAAGAGAAGGCCTAGGAGAAAGAGCTTAAAATTCATGAAACACAATAGATCAGATCAATGAAACTAGAAGCAGTTTCTTTGAAGATTTAATAAGATCAATAAACCACTGGCCAGACTTATCCAAAAGTAAAGAGAAAGACCCAAATTAATAAAATTATGAATCAAAGGGGAGAGATCACGACTAACACCAAGGAAATAGAAACAATTATTAGAAATTATTATCAACTATATGCAAATAAATTAAGCAACCTGGAAGAAAGGGATGTCTTCCTGGGAACCTATACACTACCAAGACTGAAACAGGAAGAAACTGACAACCTGAATAGGCCAATAACCAGGAACAAGATTGAAGCAGTGATCAAAAACCTCCCAAAAAACAAAAGTCCAGGGCCTGATGGATTCCCTGGGGAATTCTACCAAACATTCAAAGAAGAAATAATACCTATTCTCCTGAAGCTGTTTCAAAAAATAGAAACAGAAGGAAAGCTTCCAGACTCATTCTATGAGGCCAGCATTACCTTAATCCCCAAACCAGGCAAAGACCCCATCAAAAAGGAGAATTTCAGATCGATATCCCTGATGAATATGGATTCCAAAATCCTCAACAAAATCCTAGCTAATAGGATCCAACAATACATTAAAAGGATCATCCACCACGACCAAGTAGGATTTATCCCTGATATGCAAGGGTGGTTCAACATTTGCAAATCAAACAGTGTGATAGAACACATGAGTAAGAGGAGAGAGAAGAACCATATGATCCTCTCAATTGATGCAGAAAAAGCATTTGACAAAATACAGCATCCTTTCCTGATTTAAACTCTTCAGAGTATAGGGATAGCGGGAACATTCCTCAATTTCATACAATCCATCTATGAAAAACCCACAGTGAATATCATCCTCAATGGGGAAAAGCTGAGAACCTTACCCTTAAGATCAGGAACATGTCAAGAATGCCCACTCTCGCCACTATTGTTCAACATAGTACTAGAAGTCCTAGCAACAGCTATCAGACAACAAAAAGAAATAAAAAGTATTCAAATTGGCAAAGAAGAAATCAAACTCTCTCTTTTCACAGATGACATGATACTTTATGTGGAAAACTCAAAAGACTCCACCCCCAAATTACTAGAACTCATATAGCAATTCAGTAATGTGGCAGGATACAAAATCAATGCACAGAAATCAGTTGCTTTCTTATACACTAACAATGCAACTGTAGAAAGGGAAATTAGAGAAATGATTCCATTTACAATAGCACCAAAAACCATACGATACCTCGGAATAAACCTAACCAAAGAGGTAAAGGATCTATACTCGAGGAACTACAGAACACTCATGAAAGAAATTGAAGAAGACACAAAAAGATGGAAAAACATTCCATGCTCATGGATCAGAAGAATAAACATTGTTAAAATGTCTATGCTACCCAGAGCAATCTATACCTTCAACACCATCCCGATCAAAGTTCCAATGACATTTTTCCCAATGTGCTGGAACAAACAATCCTAAAATTTGTATGGAATCAGAAAAGACCCTGAATCACCAAGGAAATGTTGAAAAAGAAAAACAAAGCTGGGGGCATCAGGTTGCCTGATTTCAAGCTATATTTCAAAGCAGTGATCACCAAGACAGCATGGTACTCACACAGAAACAGACGTATAGACTATCGGAACAGAATAGAGAGCCCAGATATGGACCCCCAATCTATGGTCAAATAATCTTCAACAAAGCAGGAAAATATATGCACTGGAAAAACGACAGTCTCTTCAATAAATTGTGCTGGGAAAAATGGACAGCCATATATAGAAGAATGAAACTCGACTATTCTCTTACATCATACACAAATATAAACTCAAAATGGATGAAAGACCTCAATGTGAGACAGGAATCCATCAAAATCCTAGAGGAGAACATAGGCAGTAACCTCTTCGACATCAGCCACACCAACTTTTTTCAGGATACATCTCCAAAAACAAGTAAAACAAAAGTGAAAACGAACTTCTGGGACTTCATCAAGGTAAAAAGCTTCTGCACAGCAAATCAAACAGTCAACAAAACAAAGAGGCAACCCACAGAATAGGAGAAGATATTTGCAAATGACACTACAGATAAAGGCCTGGTATCCAAGATCTATAAAGAACTTCTCAAACTCAACACCCAAAAAACAAATAATCAAGTCAAAAAATGGGCAGAAGACATAAACAGACACTTCTCCAAAGAAGGCATACAAATGGCTAACAGACACATGAAAAAATGTTCATCATCATTAGCCATCAGGGCATTTCAAATCAAAACCACATTGAGATACCACCTTACACTAGTTAAAATGGGAAAAATTGACAAGGCAAAAAACAACAAATGTTGGAGAGGTTGTGGAGAAAGGGGAACCCTCTTACACTGTTGGTGGAATGCAAGTTGGTACAGCCACTTTGGAAAACAGTGTGGAGGTGCCTCAGAAAATTAAAAATAGAGCTACCCTATGACCCAGAAATTGCACTCCTGGGTATTTACCCCAAAGACACAGATGTAGTGAAAAGAAGGGCCATATGCACCCCAATGTTCATAGCAGCAATGTCGACAATAGCCAAACTGTGGAAAGAGCCGAGATGCCCTTCAACAGATGAATGGATAAAGAAGATGGGGTCCATATATACAATGGAATATTACTCAGCCATCAGAAAGGATGAATACCCAACTTTTGTATCAACATGGAGGGGCTGGAGGAGATTATGCTAAGTGAAATAAGTCAAGCAGAGAAAGTCCATTATCATATGGTTTCACTTATTTGTGGAACATAAGGAATAGCATTTAGGACATTAGGGGAAGGAAGGGGGAAATGGGGGGTGGGGAATTGGAGGGGGAAGATGAACCATGAGAGATTATGCACTTCAAGAAACAAACTGAGGGTTTTAGAGGGGAGGGGGGTGGGCGGATGGGTTAGCCCGGTGATGGGTATTAAGGAGGGCACGTACTGCTTGGAGCACTGGGTGTTATACAAAAACAATGAATCATGGAACACTACATCAAAAACTAATGATGTACTGTATGGTGACTAACCTAACAAAATAAAATAAAATGAAAAAAATAAATAAGGTGATTTTCACTGATTGGTTTTCAAAAGTTAAACATATAATGCATTTTTGGGACATACCTAGTATGTTGCCAGCTATATTATCTTTCTTCTGTGTTGCTGGATTCAAATTTCTATTATTTTATTTAGGAAATTTTATGCCTATGTTCATAGGAGAGGTTGTTTTATAATTTTCTGTTTTTACAATGTTTTCTTCTAGTATTGATATAAAGGTTGCTGTGGCCTTTTAAAATAAATATGAAGTGTTTCTTTTTCTTTCTTTTGGCTATGTATAGATTGGTTTTATTTCTCTGTATTATTTAGAAGTATTCACCAGTGAGTCCATCTGAGATAGGAGCTTTCCTTGGAATAGTCTTTTAATAATAGTTTCAATATATTTGATAGCATTAGAACTATCCAGTTACTCTATTCATTCTGCTATCAGTTTTGATAAATTGTGTTTTACCTGGAATTTGTCTAATTTAAATTTTATAGTGTCCATAAAATATTGTATTTTAAAATTCTGTGGGATTAGTACTAATACCACATTATTTCTGATTGGTAATTTGTGCTTTTTTCCTTGATCAAACTTGGTAGGTTTTTATTATTATTTTTTTCTATTAACCAACTTTTGATTTATATTTATCCCCCCATATTTATTTTTCTATTTCACTACTTTGACTCTAACTTTTGTTATTCATAACAGACAAAGCTATTTCTTTGCTTTTACATTTTTTGGGGACTGAGTTGCTGCTCTTTTCTGTCTAATTTAATAAAGGATACTTCAACACTGATTTTTCTGCCCTTCTTTCATTTTTGAGATTTAATCACACAACATAAACTCCATCATTTTAAATTGTGCAATTCAGTGGTCTTTATTCACAATGTTGTGTAATCATCCCCATATCTAATTTCAGAACATTTCTTTAACAGACCTATTAGCAATCACTTCCCATTCCCACCTCCACTGATTCCCTGGCAACCATAAATCAACTGTCTATGGATTTGCTTATACTTGGATATTTCAAATAAATGTAATCACACAATATGTGGCCTTTTGTGTCACCTACCTTTGTCTGTTATGAATAATGCTGCTATGAACATTTAAACTCAAGTTTTTGTGTGACTACATTTTCACTTGTCTTGGGTTTGTACCTAGGAGTGGAATTTCTGGGTTGTATGTTCAATCTACATATAATATTTTGAGGAACTGCCAAATTTTTTACAATAGTCATGGCAGCACCATTTTACATTACCATCAGCTATGTATGAGAGCTCCATTTTTCTCACATCCTCAGCAACACTCTTATAATCTTGATTATAGTCATCCTATTTGGTGTGAAGTGGTATCTCATTGTGGTTTTGATTTGCATTTCTCTGTGCCTAATAATGGTGAAAATATTTTATATGCTAATTGGCCATTTGTATATCTTCACTGGAGAAGTGGCTTTTCAAATCCTTTGCCCATTTTTAAGCTGGACTATTGGTATTTTTATTATTGGTTTGGAAGGGTTCTTTATATATTCTAATTTCAAGTTTCGGATCAGATGCATAATTTCCAAGTATTTTCTCCCATTCTGTCAGTTGTCTAAATTATTTCTTGACACTGTCTTTGATGTCCCAAAGTTTTTAATTTTGATGAAGTTCCATGTATCTATTTTATATGTGGTTGTTGATACCTAAGAAACTGTTGCCCTATTCACCCTCCTATAGATTTACATCTATATTTCCCTCTAAGAGTTTCATTGTTTTAGCTCTTAATTTAGACTTTTAATCTGTTTTAAGCTAGTTTTTTAATGGTGTGAGAAAGGTCCAAATTTATTCTTTAGTAGATGAATATCCAGTTGTTCCAGCACCATATGTTGAAAAGACTACTACTTCTTCATTGTTGGTCTTGGCACCCTTATCAAAAATCAGTTGACCATGGATGTTTATTTCTGGATTCTCAATTCTAATGCACTGGTCTATATATCTATCCTTATGTTAGTAACACACTGTCCTGATTACTGTAACTTTGTTGTAAGTTTTGAAATTAGGAAGTTTAGGTTCTCCAATTTTGTTCTTCTTTCTCAATATTATTTCATTGCCATATGACTTTTAAGAAGAACTTACTTGTTTCTGCACACACGCACACAAAAGGCAGCTGGAAAAGATTTTTAAAGATTTTATTTATTTATTTATTTGTGTGAGAGAAAGAAAGACTGAGGGGAGAGAATGTCAGGCTCAGAGCCTGCTGTGGGGTTCAATCCCACGACCCTAAGACCTGAGCCTAAACCAAGAGTTGGACATTTCATCAACTGAGCCACCCAGGTGCACCAGCAGTTGGAAATTTGATAGGGAGTACATTGAATCTGAAGATCAATTTGTGGATGATTGCTATCTCAACAACGTGAACTCTTCCCATGAACATGGAGTATTTTCCATTTATTTACGTCTGCCTCAGTTTCTTTTAACAGTAGGTATCTGTGTACAAGCATTGCACTTGTAAAAAAATATTCTCAAGTACTTTATTCTAAATGGATTTTTTCCTCAATTTCCTTTTCAGATTGTTTATTGTTAGTACATAGAAATACAACCAGTTTTTGATCTTGTATCCTGCATCTTTGCTTAATCATTTATTAAAACACTAACAGTTTTTTGTGCATTTTTTTTTAACAATTGCATTGTTTATTATTGTCATAGAATTTATCAGTCAGTGACAAAAAATAAATAAAATTAAGTCAGGAGCAGACTCATGCTCTCAGACTTTAAAGTATGTTTTATATTTAATTCAAGTTCTCCAGCTTCATTACATCTTTCCTTATAGTGTACATAAACTTCTCAGATCTTCCCCTAAAGTAGGATACCTAGGACATAAGGTAGCCTAATTATTTCCTCATTTGCAGATAGATTTTCTCATTTTAATACTATGACCATAGATGGGTATAAAGAATGCACAAAAGATATGTATCATATGATCTCACTGATATGAGGAATTCTTAATCTCAGGAAACAAACTGAGGGTTGCTGGAGTGGTGGGGGTTGGAGGGATGGGGTGGCTGGGTGATAGACACTGGGGAGGGTATGTGCTATGGTTAGTGCTGTGAATTGTGTAAGACTGTTGAATCACAGATCTGTACCTCTGAAACAAATAATACATTATATGTTAAAAAAAAAAAAAAAGATAGCAGGAAGGGAAAAAGGAAGGGGGGAAATCGGAGGGGGAGATGAACCATGAGAGACTATGGACTCTGAGAAACAAACTGAGGGTTTTAGAGGGGAGGGTGGTGGGGGGATGGGTTAGCCTTGCGATGGGTATTAAAGAGGGCACGTATTGAATGGAGCACTGGGTGTTATATGCAAACAATGAATCATGGAACACTACATCAAGAACTAATGATGTAATGTATGGTGATTAACATAATAAATTTTAAAAAATAAAAATAAAAATAAATAAATTAAAAAAATGAAAAAGTGGGATATAAGATTGTCAGTATAGTAAACTCTCAACTGTATCCAGGGTCCAATTGTATCGAGGGCCCAACAGTAGAAATGTGATGATACATGCACTTTATACCCATCTATGGTTTTTGTGCATTCTTTAGGATAGTCTATATATAAGATTGTGTCTTCTCCAAATGACAACTTTTACTTCCTCCTTTCCAATCTGAATCACTTTCTTTCTTTTTCTCCCTAATTGACTTAGCTAGAATCTCCAGTACAATGTTTAATAGAAGTAGTGAGAGTAGCTGTGCATCCTATTCCAGATCTTAGGAGGAAAGCTTTCAGTTTTTCACCATTAAGTCTGATGATAGCTTTGGGTTTTTCATAGATGCTCATTATCGGGTTTAGGAAATTTCATTTTCCTAATATTTTGAGTGCTTTTTATCATGAAAGGTTATTTTGTCAAATGCTTTTTCTGCATTTATTGAAATAGTTATGTAGGATTTTTTCCCTTTATTGATATATTGCACTGATTAATTTTCATATGTTGAACCAACCTTGAATTCCAGGTAGAAATCCCATTGGGTCATTATGTCAGGTTTCTTTTTTTTTTTTAAATACACTGAGTCTTCTTTTACTAATTTATGAATTTAAGGCTATAATTTTCCTGTCAAGAGCTCTTTTAATTGCATCCCATAAGATTTCACAAGTATTGTCATCTTCAAGTATTTTAAAAGATTTCTTAATTTTTATTTTTTTTTTCTTGGAAATTTACCTATTCAGATGTGCTCCAAAAATTTTCAAACATTTAAGAATTTTGGGTTTTATTATATTTTGTCTAATTCCTCCATAGTTTAAAAAGAAACTACAAATTCAAACTGGAAATTGGTTGAAATTGATTAAATGATCTAGCAATTGGTAAATATTGGTAAATATTACAGTAGACTTAAACATTTTTTTCAGTTGTTTATTGCATATATGTGTTCAATCACTTTATTGTGTTATGAAAATCTTTCATATAATTACTTTTTTGTTCTATACATTACTGAGATATATTAAAAAATCTCTTAATGATTGTTGATTTGGCTAATTCTTTTTTTTTGTTTCTGTATGCCAGATTCTTTTGTGTTTTATAGTTTGAAGCTATGTTTACTTTGTGTGTAAATATGTATGAGTTGTCATTATCACAACAAAATGTTTCACTTCAGCTCTAGTGATCTTTTAAATTTTACACTGATATTAGTATAATTATACTAGTTCTCATTTGGTTAGGGCTTGTATAGTACATTTTCTTTCATACTTTAAGTTTCATTTTTTTCTGGTTTCTATTATTTAAGGTGTGTTTCTTGTAAGCAGCAGCATATCATGTTTTTAAGTCCAGTTTGACAAATTTAATCTTTTAAATAGAATATTTAGTCCATTAAGATGAAATGTAACCACTCAAATATTTGTGCTTAAATATATCATTTACTGTTTTCTGTCTTATCTTGCCATCTTAAAATTAATCTAGCATTGTTTTACTGATTTTCTTCCATTTTCCTTTTCATTCTGTCATTTGTTACACATCTTACATTACCTTAGACATGCTAATATGCATTACTGATGAAGTAGCATTTATCATAAATGAGTGCCTTTTCCACTTTCTAAACAATTAAGGTACCTTAAAACACTCTACATCAATTTAAATTAAATTATATATATTTAAAACTCCAGAATACATTATTGTTGTTGTTTTAATTTGTCAATATTTATTTAGTGTTGTCTATATATTTACTTTTTCCTGTGTTCTTCACCCTTTCCTGTATTTCCATACTTCTGAGTTTATTTTTGTTCTGCCTAAAGATATCCCTTTTATCGAATGCCAGAATTCCATATTAAAAATTTCAGAGATTCAGGATGATAGAGTCTTTTTTCCAGAGATGACTTAGTCCTCTTATGGGCAGGTAGTTAGACAAGGGACAGGGACACAAGCACCTGGATTGAGCCAGGAATGGCAAATTTCATGGCTATTTTAGTCTTTGTAAGTCCTACTCTATTTTTGTTTTGCCTACTCCTATGGCTTAGTACTTCAAGGCCCTCAACTAAAACCAGGATGTTTACACAGCCCACCTCTTTGGGAAACTTCAACTCGAATTACTGGGTTGACAGCTCTACCTATCTTCCCAGTTTCTCCCTTCTGTTTGGCTAGTCATACTGTTTCTCTGTACAATTCAGAAAGAAGCAAATTCACTGAGGGGATATGTCACGCAGAGTTACTTCCTTGTGATCTCACTTTTTTTTCCTGAGAACTAGCCTCTGAAGTCCTAGATGTCATGGTTGTTATTCAATGTCTTCAATTGCCTTTTTTATTTTATTTTATTTCTATAATTTTTCTCAACATGAAGGTTAAGATGTTAAGTTGCTCTATCATAACCAAAAATGGAATTCTTTCCTCTGTTACATCTTACAATATTCTATAACATGTTTATTATTACTATCATTTGACAGATGAAAAAATTGGATCTAAACAAAGTGATGTAACTTACTTAAGGTCATACAAGTGAATGGTAAAGCTATTTTATTTTTCTTATTTGGAAAACTGTGCTATTTACAAAGCAATATTATGAGATGAAATATAAAGAGATTTTGGAGCAGAGTTAGAATGTGATATACCATAAGAATAAGAAAGAAAATGGTAAAGAAACTCAAAGTCTCTGAGCCACTCAGTAATTGGAACCCTGGGTCCACCTTGACTTGGTGGCAATGTTAGTAGGGAGAGACAGCTTCTAAGCATTCATCATAAGATGCTCCCAAATCAGATAATCACAATTTAGGTAATGCTTATATGACTTCTTCACTCAGATACATTATAAATTTCTTAAAAACGCAAATTATTTACTCTATTGGTTAGTATCACTACTAATTAGGGCAAACGCAGCATTGTGTGAACTGCAAATAATTATTGAATGGCAATATATTTAACTGAACTACAATGGTAGCCTTGCCCCTGTTGCAGTCTATACTTTAAAACCTAAATATATACTTGTAATCAATGTTTCTAATCATGCATGTTGTGTTTAAATACAATGTCATACTACCAGGTATAGAAAGACTCCTAATGTGTTTTCTCATAGAAAATGCAAGCAAATTTCCTGGACTTTAAGTTCTATGATAACAGTAGCTCAGTGTCATCTTACTTTACCTACCCACAGTGAACTTCAAGTTATATTGGCTGATTGACAGTTGATGGACCCACAAGAACTTCATGTATATACAACTGTTAGCCAGAGGGAGGGAAAAAGATACAGCCTTGAATATAGATGGAGTGAATGCATATGTTGTATGACAGAGATTCTTGAAAGACCTGATCCCTGTTCCTCCAAATATCTCCTACTTGCCAAGTTTTACTAGGTAAATCATCATTAAAGGAGACAAATTTCTTCCCCTTCAAAAGTTGTCATAGTTCCTCAGAAAGTTAATATCTTATTCATTAAATGCATTTTGCCAAGAATGGGCTCATTAGCTCATGCATGCATTTAATATATATTTATTTAGTAATTGCTCCTTGGAATGAGTATAGAATTTATAAATTGAGTATATAGTGCCTGCCTCCATGAAGCTTATAACTCATGATTAGATACAATGGAAACAGCTGCATCATTGCATAATAAAGAGTTTCAGCCTTGGGAATAAATTCTAGTTTCACTCCTCAATAATAGTTTGAGATAATTCAATCAACTTCTTTAAACTTAAGTTTCCTTCTCTGATAATTAATTATTATGTCACTTGGGGTTGCTTTGAGATTTTTTTGAGATAAAATATTTCAAGTTTTTAGCACTCTAGCTAACAGCAGACACTATACTTTATATCTATATTTAGCATTTTAAAATTATTTGAATTAAAACTTTTAAAAATAATTAAATTTGGTATGTTTTACATAATAAGAAATAATTTCTATGCTTTGGTAATTGGTAATATGAGACATACAGTAATTTAAATTTCAATCAATATAAGAGAGTACATTGAATTAAAAATTTAGATACAGTAAAAAGGCACAGCTCAAGGGAGAGCAAGCAACTGGGAAAAAACAAGACCAAACTATATAGATTCAATTTAACTTTAAGGACACACATAGGCTCAAAGTGAAGAGATGGAAAAAGATACTCCATGCAAGTGGATATTAAAAGAGAGCAGGGATAGCTAGACTTATATCAGACAAAATAAACTTGAAGTAAAAAATTGTAACAAGAGATAAAGAAGGGCATTGTATAATGATAAAGGGGTCAATTCATCAAGAAGATAAAACAATTGTAAATATATATATGCATCTCAATATATTATGCAAATACAAACAGAGCTGAAGAGAGTAATAGACAACATTACAGTAATAGTAAGGGACTTCAGTACCTCATTTTTAACAATGGATACATTATTTATACAGAAAATAGATGTGGAAACATTGTTCTTGAGATATACTTTAGACCAAATGGACCTAATAGGCATATACAGAACATGCCATCCAATGGCAGTAGAATACACATTCTTCTCAAGTGCACATGAAGCCTTCTCCAGGATAGAATATATGTTAGGTAACAAAACAAGTCTCAATATATTTTAAAAGATTGAAATCATATCAAGCATCTTTTGCAACTACAATGGTATGAAACCAGAAATCAATAACAAGAAAAAGACTGAAAAATTAAAAAATAAGTGGAAATTAAACAACACACTCCTGAAAAATCATTGGGTCACAGACAAAACCAAAAGAGAAAAAAAATGTCTTACAACAAATGAAAATGGAAACACAACATACCAAAACTTATGAAATGCAGAAAAACTAGCTAAGAGGGAAGTTTATATTGATAAATGCCTATATTTAAAAATAACAGTAATAATCTCAAACAACCTAACTATACCTCAAGGGATTAGAAGAAGAACAAAGTGTGCCCAAAGTTAGGATAAGAAAGGAAATAACAAAGATCAAAGCACAAATAGAGAATATAGCAGAAAAGATCAGTGAAACTAAGAGTTGGGTTTTGAATAAACAAAATAGAAAAAACTTTAGCTAGACTTGTAAAGAAAAAAACCAAAATAAAATTATAAATGAAAGATGAGACATTACAACTGGTATCACAGAAATACAAAGGATCATGAGAACACCATGAAGAATTTTATACCAACAAATTGGACAACCTAGAAGAAATGGATAAATTCCTAGAAAAATACAACCTAACAAGTCTGCTTCAGGAAGAAATAGAAAATCTGAACAGACCAACAATGAGACTGAATCAGTAATAAAAAAACCTCCCAACTAAAAAGGACACAAGACCACATAGTTTTACAGGTGAAATACACCAAAAATTTGAATTAATGCCAATTTTCCTCAAACTCTTCCAAAAAACTGAAGTGGAAAGAACACTCCCAAACTCATTTTATGAGGCCAGCATTACTCTGATACCAAAGTCAGACAATACTGTAAACAAAAAGACAACTATAGATCAATAACCCTAATGAACATAGATGCAGAAATTCTTAACAAAACACAAGTAAACCAAATTCAACCACACATTAAAAGGACTATAGACAATGATCAAGTGGGATTTATCCCCAGGATGCAAGGATAATTCAACATAAGCAAATCAATAACTGTGACACACCACATTAATAGAATTAAAGACAAACTCATCTGATTATTTCAGTACATGTAAAAAAAAAAAGAAGAAAACATTTGATAAAACTCAACATATCATTCATGATAAAGATTCTTGATGAAATGATTTTAGAGGGTATGGACCTCAACATAAAGAAGATCATATATGATAAACCCATAGCTAACATTATACTCAACAGTAAAAGTTTGAAAGCTTTCCCTCTAAGATCAAGAACAAGACAGGACTGCCAACTGCCATCGCTTCTATTCAATATAGTATTAGAAATCCTAGCCAGAGCAATTAGGCAGGAAAAAAAAAGAGGGGGACATTCAAATTGGAAAGAAATAAGCAAAACTCACTTTTTGTCGGTGACATGATATTATATTAAGAAAACCCTAAGGACGCCATAAAAAAAAAAAAAAACCTGTTAGAACCAATTAACAAATTCAGTAAAATTACAGGATAAAAAATCAATACACAGAAATTTGTCACATTTATATACATTAATAACGAACTCTCCAAAAGAGAAATTAAGAAAGTAATCCCATTTACAATTGCATCAAAAATAACTAAAAATAAATTTAACCAAGGAAGTGAAAGACCTGTACACTGAAAACTATAAGACATTAATGAAACACATTGAAGATGACACAAGGAAATGAAAAAAAAATCCCATACATTCATGGATTAGAAGAGTTAACATTGTTATAATGCTGATACTACCAAAAGACATCTACAGATTGAATGCAATTCCTATCAAAATTCCAATGGCATTTTTCACAGAAGTAGAACAAAAATCATCCTAAATTTTTTTTTATTATGTTCAATTAGTCAACATATAATACATCATTAGTTTTTTTTTTATGTTAATCATTGCCATTTGGGACAAAACTGGTGGACCTTGAGAGCATTATGCTAAGAGAAAAAAGTTACACTGAGAAGACAAATACTGTATGATATCACATATGTGTGGACTCTAAAAACATCAAACTCAGAAACAGAGAATAAAATGGTGGTGGCCAGGGGCTGAGGGAGAAATAGGAAGATGCAGGTCAAAAGGTACAAAGTTTCAGTTATATGATAAATAAGTTCTGGGGGTTTAAGGTACAGTATGGTATCTATAGTTAACAATACTGTATTGTATACTTGAATGTTGCTATGAGAGATCTTTAATTTTCTCACTATAAATAGGTGAGGTGAAGGATATGTTAACTAACCTTATTATGGTAAACATTTCTCAATATATAGACACATCAAATCATCATACTGTATACCTTAAACTTATACAATGTGGTATGTCAGTTATATCTCAAGAGAGTTGGTAAAATAAGGTAGGTAGGAGAAAAAGAATACATCATGGCATCATGGTACATTCATAGGATTCCCTGTGTAAAAAGCTGCTGATGGTTAAGTAAGATAAAAACTAGGAATATATGAATATGATTCTCACCAGAGCTGCTTTGTTGTTACAGTGGGGATAAAAGTCTCACTGAAGAGGTTTCAAAAAATAGTAATGGAATAGACAGTAAATTTTGTTGTAAGGTGATCAGAGAAGTGGGGTAATATCTATAGGGGATATGGAATCTAAAAGATATTTTTTCTATTTATTAAATGTATTATATTCCTATGTTTCAAAATCAAAATAATATTAAAGGTACATATTGTGGGGTATTTCTGCCATGAATACTGTTTTAAAAGTTTGTTTTATATTCCTCAATTTCTATCAAATGTAAATATAAATTCTCAGTTATCCTATTCCCTTTTCATACCCATTAGGTAAGTAATATAAATACTTTGATTTAGCAGTATATAAAGAAAGTATTATATCAGCCTTTCTCATTCTTTTTTACAGCTATATTGTATCCTATGTACCATGTCTTCCTCCTTGAAACATGCATTTATTTTCTTCCAAGAAACTCTAGTACCCAAGATTAACCCTCTGTTCTCTTAGATTCTCTAATCTTTCTTTCTTGATGATCTCTTTTTGGATTCCTGGCTTTACATACAATCTATAAACCAGAGGCTTTCAAATTTGCATCTTAGGTCTGGACGTATGTGCTGAACTTCAAATTACTGCATCCATCTGTCTACTCACTATATTTACTTACATAACTAACATGCACTTTGATTTTGATACTTTAAAAACAAAAATTCCTGATCTCCATCACACTTGTGAGCAAAAAGCTCCTCCTACAGAATTACATATTGTGATGATTAATTTTATGGGTCAGCTTGACAGGGCTAAAAGATGCCCAGATAGCTGATAGAACATTATTTATAGGTGTGTCTGTGAAAGTGTTTCTGGAAGAAATTAGCATTTGAATCAGTAGACTGAGTAAAGATATGCTCTCACCATGTGAGCAGACATCATCCAATCCATTGAAGGCTGGAGAAGAACAAAAAAGTAAAAGGAGAGCAAATTCCCTCTTTTTGACCTCAATATCCAATTTTCTTGCCTTTGGACACATAGCTGCAGTTCTTGGGCCTTTGGACTTTGGAACTTATACCAGTGGCTCCCTGGTCTCAGGCTTTGGACTGATTACACTACTGGCTTTCCAGCTTCTTTAGCTTGCAAATGGCAGGTTGTGGGTGATGGATGGATGGATGGATGGATGGATGGAAGGAAGTAAAGAGAGGGAGAGAGAGAAAGAAAGAGAGAGAGAGCGAGGGAGGGAAGAGAGAGAAACAAGAAAAGAAAAGAAAAAAAAAGAAAAGAAAATGTTGTTTCTTTGAAGAGTCCTGACTAATGTACCCATCTCATTAAGCTACAATTCCATTTTTCCCATTGTTCAGGTCACAAACCTTGCTTGGTATTACTCTAATTGCTCTTTTTACCATATTCCAAGTCCAATTCCTCAGCAAATCCTGTGATCTTGATGTTAAAATACATCCAGGATAAAAAAAAAAATTATAATCACCTCCTTCCTTGCTCTTTGATTATCTATTCTTAAAACATTTAGCAGAGTGTTTCTTTTGGAGTACAAGACAAATCATACCACTCCCGTGCCCAAAACTCTCCGAGCATCCCACATCACTCAAAGTAAATGCTGACTTCATTACAATGGTGAGCATAGTCCTACACAAACTGAACCCCTTTCTGTCAATCTCTTCTCCAAGTACTCTCATCTTTAGCCCCACCTGCCCACTGCTGTCCTTCAAGTCATTCATATGAGTTGCTCCCACACCTTTTTATGTTTTGTAGAGCTCTCACATTTTTAGTTACCATGGTATTTAAAATGGGCTTCTTAAGAATTCCTTCCCTGCTTTATTTTTTAACATAGTATTTATCATCTGAAGAACCCATTATGTATATGTATATAAGTAACCCATTACTTGCTTCATCTCTATACAGGCAAGTTTTTGGTGTGTTTTGTTCACTGTTATATTGCCAGTGCTTAGAACATAGTGGGGACTCAATAAGTATTTGGTGGCTAAATGATTGGTAGATAAGCCTTAAGCTTTTGGTGATTTTTCTTGTGTTGCTTAGTTCATGTGAGGAAGAAATGAACCATTTCAACATAAAATCTCTGGTGAGCAGAAAGTGGACCATTTTTACCTCATCTGCAACGATAGAAGAGGAAACAAATATGTTTGAGAGTGAAATACACAGCTACCATCTACAAAAAAAACTCTTTGAGTAATGGGAATAGTCTTCAAGGGCTCTCCACCCGAGGTTTTCTCTACTCTCCACTGAAGACAAAGTATTTCATAACACTCCTCCTACCTGAGCTGAAGCAAACTATGCTAGTATGTGTTGTTCATGAGATTTAGGAACATTTTGTTCCAAAATGCACATTGTACTGTGTATTTATGGATCTCTGAGCACCTAGGAACAACAAGGTTGAGAAAAATACATCACAATTTATTTTAATCCATGTGGCCATATGTTAATCATAGAAAAAAAAGTTTAATGCTATTTTAAATTGAAAAATAAGTATTAAGACTAAAAGCAAATCAAAGAAATTGGGGAGGGGAACTGCTTTAACTAAATCTCCAATTTTCTTAGAATAATAAAAATATATTGGACTGATACGTCTGGTCTAGGTAATACTTTTTTGTTTTAACTTCTTCATTCTACTACAAACATATGGCAATGATGCATGAAATATTTATGAACAAAGGTACAGCAGGGTTCCAAAACAAGATAAAGAAATGGATTAGAAACAGAAAACAAGGAGAGGGAGACGAACCATGAGAGACGATGGACTCTGAAAAACAAACTGAGGGTTCTAGAGGGGAGGGGGGTGGGAGGATGGGTTAGCCTGGTGATGGGTATTGAGGAGGGCACGTTCTGCATGGAGCACTGGGTGTTATGCACAAACAATGAATCATGGAACACTATATCTAAAACTAATGATGTGATGTATGGTGATTAACATAACAATTAAAAAAAGGATTTACACCGCCCAGGAAGGAGCCCTCCACCCTTTCCCATATGATAGACAGGTGACAAAAATCTGATTGGATGACAGGTGCAGGGAGCGTTAATCAGATTGAAACAGCCCACCAACAAGCCCATAAAAAGCCCTAGACTTAGAAACCCCAGCGGCAACCCCTTTGGGTCCCCTCCCTCCTTGGGAGCTTGTGCTATCACTTTGCTATCGTTCAATAAACCTTGCTTCTCTGCCCAAAAAACAAAACAAAACAAAACAAAACAGAAAACAAGAGAATAATGAGAATCATGGGCTGCTCTGGGCCTGCCACAGACAGTGGTGTCTGGAGTTCAGCTCCTGTGTAAAAGTAACAGGGACTAAAATGTCCCTGTGTGAGAGGGGACACATGAAATTAATCTTATGGAATGATCTGAAATAGATTTTAAAATATATATTGGTGTATATTTAGGATGCTGAAATGTATATAAATAAGTAAATTTTATTAATATATTAAAATAAATCACTAACCCTAACGTGAAAAAAATGAAACAAGAAGAGGTAAGTATTGTAGGAGAGCAAAATTTGCCACCCCAAAGTATGTCTCTTTGGCATGTAGATTATTTTAGACTGATTCTTTTAAAATATTTTATTTAGGGGCGCCTGGGTGGCTCAGTCGTTAAGCATCTGCCTTCAGCTCAGGTCATGATCCCGGGGTCCTGGGATCGAGCCCCACATCGGGCTCCCTGCTCGGCGGGAAGCTTCTCCCTTTCCCACTCCCCCTGCTTGTGTTCCCTCTCTTGCTGTCTCTGTCAAATAAATAAATAAAATTAAAAAAAATATATTTTATTTATTTATTTGACAGAGAGCAGGAGAGCACAAGCGGTGGGAGCGGCAGAAGGAGAGGGAGAAACAGGCCCCCTGCCAAGCAGGGAACCTGATGTAGGGCTCGATCCCAGGACCCTTGATCCCAGGACTCTGGGATCATGACCTGAGCCGAAGGCAGTTGCTTAACCAACTGAGCCACCCAGGCACCCCTTATCTCTACATCTGATGAGATAATAGTATAAGATATTCTGTTAGGATTGCAAGAATTCATCTTTTAAAAGAAATTCCATTTAATGCCCTATTTCATCTTACTGAGATGAATTTGAATTCTGAATATCTTCTGAGCAGCATCAAATGAGAACTACCATATAATCATCTTTGCATTTGTATTACTAGTTATTACTAGTTTGCTAGTTTGTGTTAGTGATAACACAATGTGTATCACGTGCATTGTTTTCATTGTCTTTAGTGTTTTTTTCATTAAAGCTCAATTATACAAACAATGGCATACGTTTACTTTGCTAGCAAAGTTCTAAGTGAATAGTATTTAAAAATTAAAAGAATGCCAAATGGCAGATTATGAAAGACAACCATATTATGGAGTAATTTACTTGAAGACACCACTCCATAGCTTTTTGATAAGTACATTTAACTCTTTAATGAATTGTGTTTATTGAGATGCACATAAATGCTTGTTTTGGGGGAGGAGTGCCTCAGGGGTGTTTTAAAATGCTTTCCATCAAAATAAAGAGTAATTAAATTTCTGTATTACAAAGACAGGAATTAAATATTTTATAAGGTAGAAATGATTTTAAAGAATATAGTCAGGTATGCATGAGCCATTGAACACAAACTCACAAAAATTAGGTTTCAGATTTCAAATATCATGTAATCTTCTTTGACCTACATGCAAATTAGTTAGGAACTGTTCATGAAAAGCAAGCCCCTATTTCCCAAATAGCAAACAAACACATTTTAGACACCTGAAGTGAAACATAGTACAAACGACTAGATCTGTATAATTGAAATAGAGTACCAAATGAAAATGTGTATCATGTAGCTAAAACAGTACTTAAAAATGTATACCTTTAAATCACTGTTACTAAAACAGGATTGAAAATAGATGCTTTTGAATCTGTTGAAATTTAAAAGAAAAGCTGAAGAACACAGAATCAAGGTTATATTTAAGACCTAATAGCTGAAATTGATAAGAGAGAAAGCAAAGGAACAAAAGAGAAGATCAACAAAATTAGAAATACATTCTCTTAAAGTAGTCTAATAAAATATAAAAACCTTTAACAGGAATGCTTTACAAATAAGAGAGAAAGGAAGGAAAAGGCACAAATAAAATCAGGAAAAAAAAAAAAAGGAAAAGTAACTGGCAGGTATGTTAGAGCTGTGCATAGCAGAGAGCTGATTATGAGCCAATTCCATGTTTGCTGATGCCCTACTGAGAGCTTGAAATCTATCATGGTATTCACACCAAAAATTGACAAATGCTACAAACTGGTATTATATTTGGAGAGGTAGTTTACTAGGATCATGAGCTAGAGCAGAATCTTTAAAAAAATCATTAATGAATAACTTATCCATAATTTTGAAAAACTTATTATAAAAATTTAAAAAGCTAAATTGTTTTCTAGAAAATTATAAATAACCAAAACCTATATGAACAAGGAAGCATTGCAAAACTGAGTATGTATAGAAGTATCCCACCACAGCAAATCCTAAACCTGAACAGTTATTGTCAGCTTTTACTAACATTTCAAAAAATGGAAGAAAGTGAGCTGCTCAACTAATTGCATGTAGCTTATATAATCTTGATTCAGATCAATATCTGCTAGGAACCCAGATCACTAAAGCTAAAGAAATAATAGCAAATTAAATTTAGTAGCATTGTAAAAAAAAAAAAAAATATATATATATATATATATACACACACACACATATACACACATACATACATAGAGAGAGAGAGGGAATAAGGGATTATCTCAGCAATGGAAAGATTGTTTAAAATCAGAACTCTACTGTGAAACATACCACTTTAGCTGATAAAGAGGGCAAGACGTGATCATTTCAATAGATGCAGAATAAGCATTCAATAGAGTTCAACACTTTTTATGAAGAAAAGTAACACTTAAATATAGATGATAATTTTTTTTTTAACCTGACAAAGGATATCTATGAGAAAACTAGGACAAATATATTGACTACAATTAGAAACATTTTAGAAACATCCCCTGAAATTTAACAAAAAGACAAGGATGGCTTCTATTGTTACTTCTCAACATTGTACTGAAGCATCCAGCCCAAGAAAACAAAACAAAAAGAATTGGCACAGGAATTATACAGGAAGAGATCTATGAACTTAGATTAATATAGAAACATCATAGAGTGGTCTGTAAGGCTCTATGTGACCTGACCCTACTTACCTCTCCAAGTTCCTTTCCTAACCCTCCCTATCCTGCTCTGCCTTCTGGCTACATTTGCTTATTATTAAGTTTTTATTTAGGATCTTTAAGCTGACTGGTTTTATCCCCCCTCTTTTTCTAGAATGTTTTCCCCAGCTCTATTCATGACTGGCTCCCCAAGTCTTTAGTCTCAGCTTTCTTATACACCTGCTTATTTCACTTTTTGTACTTGTCACATTTTGTAATTAATGACTTATCTGTACATTCATTTATTGATTGCCTTCCCTATTAAGTTGTCAGCTTGGTAAAGGTATAAAAAAGGGTTTTTTTTCTTGTTTACTATCTCAAGAGCTCAGCACAGTGCATGGCACAAAATATGCTGCACTATCAGTGTTTGCCAAGGGAATGAATGAATAAATCAACAAATATCTGTATGTCCATACTGCATGGTCTTCATACTATACATCATCTTCTTTCCTGGATATTTTGAGACACAGTATCAAACTTCTCTGCTTGCCACTTTTATAGAAATGCAGATTAATCTTGCTTGGGACAGCTCATTTGTTTTTCAGACTGAGTATGGTGTCATTATTTGGACATAATTTCTCTTCATTACAATCAAAGTCATGATGCCATTACAGTTCATTGAAAGTATGAAGTTAAACCTAGGGCACCTGGGCTGCATCTGGGATATTCAGAGATCATTTCCTGTCAGTTGAGAAACATCTTTAGATAGCAACTCCCTGTTAGCTCCATGTACTGACTACATCCTAGTGAGAAGAGTAGAAAGGACACATAAGTACCTTATGTATGGATATAAATGATCTAGACCTGCCTCCTGTATGTATGTATTATTTAATTAAACTAGGATGTATCTTAGGGCGGCTGGGGTGGCTCAATCAGTTGAAGATCCAACTCTTGGCTTCAGCTCAGGTCATGATTTCATGGGTCTTGGGATTGAGTGCTTTGTGCTCAATGGGGAGTTTGCTTGAAGATTCTCCCTCTCTGTCCCTCCCCTGACTCATGCACACTTTCTCTCTCTCTCTCTCTAAAATAAATAAATCTTTAAACTAGGATGTATCTTATCACTTATCTATATATTTCTCACTAATATATAATAAATATTATAGGAAAAGAATATATAATATATAAAATATGTAATATAGTTATATAATATATAAACATAATGTATATTATATACAATACATAGGTAATATATTACATACAATATGCATTATAATTATTGCATATAAATACATTATATTATTGTATAAAATTACATATAATTATATGTAATACATATGTTACTCCCTTTTCAAGCAAAATAGTTTTCCTTGAACAGTTATTAAAATAATGGTTCCTTAAAATTAAGAAGATAAAGTAACCAAGTTAGAGTTAAATGTTCATTAAATAAACTGGCCACTAGGATCTGTGGAACTTAGATATCCTCAATAAGATGCCCCTCTCCACTGACCCTTTGATAAAAGTGGCAAATCATTAATACTTGTAAATCAATCATACCACTTAGTGCTAATGAATTAAGAACCACTTTATGAAGACTGTCCAATTCCCGGCTAATGAAGTGACAGCTGACGTGACCAGGCCTGCTGAGGATGGCATCATCAAATAGTAACTGAATCTGCATATTTTTCTGTCATCTTTAATAAGAACCAGCAGCAATGAATTTGGGGCAAATATAAGGGGAATCTACATGATGAGATGCTTTATCCCATTATGCTTATTTTTTCTACCACTCTGGAATTCTAAGTATAAAAAGGTCAAGGCCTTCCTTCTGCTTTCTCACATTTGAAGAAGCAGAGATATCAGGGGCCACAGGGGGTAACTGGATGGGAGACTGAGGGATCAGATAAGACGAGTCTGAGATGTTTAGAATTGCCCAGAGGCAGCTTGATTACACCTCTGGCTACCAGGGCCATAAGAAAGAGTGGGTGTCAACGGACTTTCTCTTCATTTTGCAGGTACTTAGGAGCTGATGTGGAACATGTTGGGAAACCACTGTAGGCTCAAGAAATCTGGTCAAAGAGAGATGACCACAGGAAGAGAGGTGAGCTCTGGTTTCAGGTTACCCTCTATTTATGGCATGATTCATACAATCTGCAGTCATCTCAGAGAAACCTAGATTTGCATCAAGAAATTCATAGCAAGATTGATGAAAAAACCATTTAAAATGAACTATTAGAATTAGTTCATGGTTTAGCAAAATTTGTCTTGAGTATCTTCAGTGTCTGTTCCTTCATTCCTACATGCAATCTGAGTATGCCCCCTGATTTGGCTACTATGGCCTGGTTGATGATGCTCTTATATCAGTGTGCACCGCACACACACACTCTCACATATATGTACCTAGTCCCCTGGTTTGGTTTTATAGTAATCAGTATAATAACCTGAACACAGAAATGGGTGGTACTAGGTACTAGGATGGGGCCTTGTCTTTGCCCTCTACTCTGTGGAAGAGCCATTGCAAATCCAGACACCCTGGCTTTCCAAATTAGATCCTGGTCCCTCTGTAGCACACAGACCCAACCACAGCATACCCTATTCCCTCCAGGCAAACAATCCCCTTCCCTTTGGGTGCTGGGGTCTGGTTGTGTCATGTACCACTGTTTAACTTCTCTAACTGTGTTAAAATGAGAACAAAGCATCAGGTTAAAAGGTGGGGAGGGGCTGGTACCGAATGGATAAAATTTCTTTCATCCATGAAATTCCAGGATTCTGTAAAATCCCCTAGTGTCATGTGGAGACAGGCTCACTGGCCATTCTGGTTATATTGTACCCCTCAACAAGTCACATGAATGATTAGGATCGATCTGACCCCTCATAGATAAAATACTTAAGGGGCAAAAGGTGAATTTTTTCTGACCTACAAAAGGGGAAAAACACTTATGTTTCAGAACCTATGGAAAGAAATAAAGCATAATGATCAGGATATCACTGAAGACAGAGTATGGGGATTTGAATGTTTGGGCTTTGGATTCAAAACAGAACCACTTTTTTAAATAATTTTTTTATTATGTTATGTTAGTCACCATACAGTACATCATTAGTTTTTGATGTAGTGTTCCATGATTCACTGCAGAACAGAACCACTTGGGATTAAGATCATACCTTTGTTGCTAGTCACCTCTGGCAAGACATTTAATTTCTGAGCCTTAATTCTTATTTTCCCCTTTGTAAAATGGAAATAACAGACCTAGGTTATAGGATTCACTGTAAAATGAAATAAGATAAATCATATAATCACTCAGTACAGTGCCTAACATTTCATAAGTACTCACTTAAGGTTAGTGGCCATTATCATATAATTTATTCATTTCTAGTTATTTACCTCTCCCATCTTCATTTTTACTCAGGTTCTCTGGATTTAATAACCTAATTATGTTAAGGCTCTTCATCTCACATGAGCTAACAAAACAAGCTCTAATTCATTTCCTTCCCATGGAACATTGAGCCTTCGCTTCCTCCTACGTGAAAGTAGCAAACTGAAAAAACAATTCCTAATACTATGCATTACATGTGTAGAAAACCAGAGTGAGAAAAAAATAATCAGATCATCTTTAAATTGAACACTCTGGGTTACTGGTTTTGGGTGTGTAACTCAGTCAGTAATTGACATTCCTGAAGCATTTCCAAACAAATCCAAGGTATGACAGTTTTTGCATTTCCTCTATGCTATATTCAGTCATTCACTCAATCATTTGACTATATAGTACAATCAAATAATTTTGACACTATAAGGGAATTTAGAAATGATGTATTACAACGCCTTTTTCAAGAAATAGGTTAACCAAGGAGGTTAAGTGCTCTGTTTTTAATTCCATAGAGAGTAGAAAATAAAGCGAAACAAAGGATCTGTGAGGGCAGTGTGGAAAATAGAATGATAGGTAGGAACATCCTTTTAGTCTTTAGGATCTTAAAGGTTAGTAGAGAAATGAGATGTGTGCACAGATAACTGTAATGCAAGATAGAAAGCTGTTGAGTGCTATAGCAATTTTAATAGGGTAAGGTATTACTTCCAGCTAGAAGAAATGGTTGAAGTAGAATATCCACATGGGGTGCCTGGGTGGCTCAGTCACTTAAGTGTCTGCCTTCAGCTCAGGTCATGATCTCAGGGTCCTGGGATCAAGCCCCACATCGGGCTCCATGCTTCAGCAGGAAGCCTGCTTCTCCTTCTGCCTCTGCAGCTCCCCCTGCTTGTGCTCTATCTCTCTCTCTCACACACACTCTCTCTCTCTCAAATAAATAAATAAAATCTTAAAAAAATATCTCACACCTGTGCATCCCGGCATCCATTCCCTTTTCTTCCGTTAGTGACAGCCCTCTTTTCCTTTCAGGAGTCAAACTCCATTACTCTCAGTTCCTATAGCACAGGTGGAACTAACCCCAGTCCCAAGAATAAGGTCCGGGTATGACCTTGCCCAGTTGATAGGAGTACCACATTCCCTAGCCATTTCCATTACCTCAGAGATGGGTACATGATCCAGTGGTAGTCTTGAGAGCTCTACCCAGGACTTTTTAAAAAATATATATTAGTAAATAGGTTTTCTCATTTTAGTAGAGTTGTTAAGTTAGTAGAACATATTCTTGGAGCTATTGGAAGCCATTATAGCTACCTCAAAAGAAAACCTTGATCAAAAATCTATTCAGTACAAAAGAAATCAGAGTCAAGCGGTAGAAACATATAGATTCCTGATGGCATAATTTGAGTGGTTAGATCCAGCTGTATCTTACGTGAATGCAAAGTCTGGTCTTTGCAGTACTATAACTATATAAGTTCCCCCATTTTGAGGTGGATTTGCAACTCAGAGCAGAGATACTTTAATTTGGCCTTCGTGGGTTGCAGATATTCAACTTGTGTGTGCATTAGAAAGAATTAGAAGCTGGTGCTATAGGTAGAGGGTAGAGATTGGAAAAGTATAGATTTATCTGGGAGATACAAAGCAGACTGTGTGGATGCAATTAGACTGAGTGAAGAAATACCATGGGAGGATGAGTTTGGAAATGTGAGATAGGAATAGATTTTGGAAAGCCTTCAATCCTACACCAGAGGGTCTGAACTTAGAAGAGACACAGGAGACACCGAAGACTTTAAAGAGGCACCTGGTACAAGCAGAGATGTGCTTTAGAAAGAGTAGGCAGGACATTGTATCCAGGGTTAATTTATAGGGAAAAGATTTTCTCCCTTTGGTAGAGAAGGCCACATGATAGACATGTTATTAACGTTCTTGTGAAGCCTCTCCTTTTTCAGAAGCAGCACCATACTTCTATTTCCTGCTTGACATAAATTTGCGTTCCGTGAGTTGATTCGTTCCGCTGATGTTTTCAGTTGCTTAAATGTCACTCTTGGTTCCTGGGAAATTCCGGAGGTGTCATTTCACATTCAGACACATACATTCCCTTTCAGTGATTATTTATAACATCTAATCTCTCCACCTTGAAATTGTCTTCAACTCAAAATTCCTCAAGCCCATCACCATTAGTTTAGACTAGAATGGGAGAAAACTTTTACCTGTCAAAAGCATGGCTACAGTTGAGAATTGGTTTTTAATAATATCTTACATTCTTATGAATTCTTTTTAATTTTTTTCATGGTGTCTTGACAACTATTCTCTCTTGTGATTATCCAAATGTCCTGTCACATAACTAGGAAAGTTTTTATCTTGCTTTGACTAATTAGGTGACTATAGCCAAAGATGCCAAGTTAAGTGCTTACAGACAGAAGACATGCGAAATATAGAGCCAGGGTTTTAACTCCAAACTTCAGACCCTACCCCAGAAGTCTTTCCAGGATTCCAAAATAATTTTCCTAAAAAAATTATGTAGTTTAAAGAAGACTGCAACATCTATCTAAAGAATACATTCATTTAAGGACATTTATATATTTGGGAATAAAATGAAATGACAGATTTTGTGACTGCAAACCTTTTATCCCAAAAGTTTGCTAGTGATTCCTGAGGGTTAAGACTAACATAACCAAGTACTTATATTAAATACAGAAAGGCGGGCGCCTGGGTGGCTCAGATGGTTAAACGTCTGCCTTCGGCTCAGGTCATGATCCCAGGGTCCTGGGATCGAGTCCCGCATCGGGCTCCCTGCTCAGCGGGGAGCCTGCTTCTCCCTCTGCCTCTCTCTCTCTCTCTGTCTCTCATGAATAAATAAATAAAATAAAATCTTTAAAAAAAAAAAGATCCCACTATGTTCAAAAAAATTTTTAAAAATAAATAA
The DNA here is from genome assembly GCF_004348235.1 of Phoca vitulina. Classification (NCBI taxonomy): domain Eukaryota; kingdom Metazoa; phylum Chordata; class Mammalia; order Carnivora; family Phocidae; genus Phoca; species Phoca vitulina. The sequence continues at coordinate 5,465,623 of NW_022589786.1, forward strand.
ATAAATAAATACAGAAAGGCAGCTCATACTAGGGTCACTGTTTTGACAATGACCTAAGAAAGACGGTCTGATAGTCTCTCTGTGATAGAAAAATCTTGCTAGCTGGCTTTTATGTATGTATGTATGTATGTATGTATGTATTTATTATTTATCAGAGGAAGAGAGAGACAGACAGAGCGAGTGTGCACACAAGCAGGGGGAGCAGCAGGCAGAGGGAGAGGCAGGCTCCCCGCTGAGCAAGAAGCCCAGTGTGGGACTCCATCCCAGGACCCTGGGATCATGACCCGAGCCAAAGGCAGACACTTAACCAACTGAGCTACCCAGCTGTCCCAAATCTTGCTTCTTTTTAACAGATGTCTCAAAACATGCCTTTTAAAACAATGACTCAAACTTCAACAGGCATCAGAACCATCCAGGTTGCTTATGAAAAATGTAGATTCCTCAGGCCTATTTCAAAAATTTTGATTCAGTGGGTGTGGGTAGAGCCTCTAATCTGTATGTAGTGCATAAACCAACTTTGAGAACACAGAGACCCTTTGGCTATGTTACCCGAGCAGGTTCTGAAGGTCTGTCGTAGCCAGAGTCATACAGGAACCCTGTGAAGAGCTCTTCTGACCCAGATATAAATAATAGTGTGCTAAGAATTAAACAGTGAAAGCCAGGTTGGATTAGAGGTATGGGGAGTCACCTTAAGGAGTCCTTACTGACAACCAGACGTGACACTAGTAGCAATAAACCTAAAGGAGTAATGTATCAAGAAGAGATCAACCACAGAAGCATGGGAAAATAGTGCCCCAGCAGCAAAGACTAGCAGCACTCTGTGGGAAAATTAGGTCTTTGGCTCATTCATGGGAGCACCCAGTGCCCATGGCAGGTTTATTCCTAATATGGAGATTAGCTGTACAAAGCTCTGCTAAACTATACCATCTCACATTTGAAATCAAGTAAGCAACTTTTACTTTTTCCAGTTCATGCTTTCCAATAAAACTTTTGATTATTTTTGGGTTTCCCATGTAGCTTTTTTATAGGAAGAAGGCTAGACAAGCCAGACAAACTAATATTGATATTCTAGTTCATATGACGTTTAAAAAATTTACAATGAGAAATACCATAGGCTTTCTGGAGTCTATCAGTTTCTATGATCTTAATTAATAAAAACAGTACTTCTGAAAGCTGGGTCTAAACTGTTTACTAACAAAAATAAGTCTTCTGAACTTGCAGGGCCAAATCCTCTGGTTGACCAGCTGGCCTTCCTTTAGAACACTGTTTCTCAACCCTTTCTTCATTATCATTCCCCTAGGAGTCTTTCAGAGGTTTCTTTTTCCCTAATTGCTGCCCCATGAAATTTTAATATCACAGATATATTGTGTGTATGTATATAATATCTATGTTTATAATTATATACTGTATATATATTTGTACTTTATACCTAAAGAGTAAAATCTTGCTTCTCCCTCTAAGAATCACTATTTGCCCCCTTGATGTCAGTGTTACCCCTACTGAGAAAAATTCCAAACTTGCTCTCTGTCTTTTAAACTTGAACTTTATACAACATTTTTTCCAAAAATTTCAGCATGCTTTCATTTATATGCACAATTATTTTAGGGGATACTCTTACACTGATGCTCTAAAAACAACCATGAAATTCTATTCATTTTCTTTGTGCAGAATAAGTTGTCTTCTCTATTTAAAAATGTGAACTTGCATATATTGGCTTGTTATTTAGCCAAATCAACTGATCTGATTTAGCTTGGCCTTGGTCTCTCTTGCTTAAAATCAGTGGCCAAATGACAAGAACCTATATATCTTGTTGCTTGTTTTCACCGTTACTAAAACTACACAGAAGTCTTTCTGAACTTCCTGACTTTATTTTGCCATGCTCATTATTGTTAAATCTCTCCTTGTCCATTTTTCCAGGACAAGAGTCTACTGATTTCATCTTTATCCTCAAATACAATGTGGTTATTCTTTTCTCTGTATTTTTGTTTCTGCTCCTCTTCTTGCCTGAAATGTTATCCTTCTTTCTGACCATCCATATTCAACACATTTCTTTCATAAAGCATTCCCAGCCCACTGTGACCTCTTCCCTCCTCAAGCAGCATTTCCTATCTCTAGAACTTATTTGGTATGTATTCATGTACTCCCTGTGGGCCTAGAATACAACCCACAAACACATGCTCCAAAATTAGGGTGGAGGCCCTTTCCACTACTTTACCTATGGCAGACATCAATAGTCACCTCAATCCCATTGAACAAAAAAAGAAGCTCAAGAGAGACACTTCTAATGATGCCAAGTTAATATACAAATAGAAGCTAATTGTTTCCTGGGTTTTGTTGTTATTTTTATGGACTCAGAGCCCCCAACACAATCTTCTGCATGCAGGTTGTGCTCAGAAATAACTATTTCTTTGGTAAACAAATAGATGAATGCCTCTATTTAATGTGGATGTCTCTAAGAATGCCACAGCCCACATCCCAGAGCCCAGTGGAAACCTAATGAAAAGGTCAGAGGGAAAATAAAGACAATAGGTGGGAGATAAATATTAATCACATCTGGGTGACATTTGGCTAGGCTCTTACTATCTCTGGATTTGTATTTAACTGAAGAGTAATTTATTCCAGGACCAAATTCTTAAGTTGTCCTATATCTGAATTCTTAGAATAATTATTTCCTATAGCTCCCTTGGACATGGAAATGCTTGCCAAGAGAATAGAAGATTTAGGTGAGCCCCCGTATCTGCTTTTGTATATGTGAAAAGATGATTGAGCTTTCAGCTCAATGTAAAGAAGAAATTTTTCACTGTAAATTCTGGTCAAGGTCAAACCACACTTCCTTTGGAGATGAGTTCCCTATCAGCATAGGGGTTGAAGAATACACCTGGCAGCTTAGAAAGGAATCATTAGAAGGAGTTCAAACATCAGAAGATGGCATGGGGAGAATGGATTACCACTGCATTTTTCTCCAGCCACAAAAGACCATCATTCAGACGGTTCATTCCAGGACTGCCTGGATAATTCACTGAGCATGTCATACTCAAGCAGGATAGGCCATCCCCCAAAGGGTGCAATTCCCTTACCTTCATGAGGATACAAGCTACACTCTCAAACCTCGCTACTTCCTCTGCTCAGTGACAATAAAACAAAGAATTCATCACATTGGAGAAAAGTAGCTTTTTTAAAATTACTGTTATTACTGCTACTGCAAAAAAGTGTGTGTTAATTTCCACCCTTGTCCTACTCACACAATTACCAAGATGCTTTTCCCAGGTGTAGGGTAGTTGTTTTGATTACAAGCTGTTTGAACGTTACATTTCTTCCCAGACAGCAACTTTCTGCTGTAGGCAAATTGAGCTGTTTTCATATAAATACAGCCAATGCTTCAGCAATATTTTAATCACCAACTCTAATGGGTACTAGACTTCTTTTTTTTTTCCCCCCTCACATCAAAATCCTCTGAATGACCTCCCCAAGTCAGGTAGAGCCAGATGAAAATCATTAAACCCAAAGGTGAAATGTTTCCTAAAATTCCTCTATTATAATACCATCATACACATTCCACATTAATTCCAAGTAACCCCATGCCTTTTCTTATTGGAGAAAGTTCCACAAAAATAGCTGATATCTGAGGAGCACATACTGGGTGCTAGTTAAAGTGCTTTCTATTCATTATTTAATCTTAGCCACACAAGTGATGAAATAGATATTATTATTCCCATTAATTAAATGAAGAGAGACTGAGGCTCTGAAAGATCAGATAAACGGCCCAAGAAGATATAGTTTATAGACAGTATAGCTAGGATTCCAACCTATGCCCCTCTGGTTCTAGAGCCTGAACTCTTCACCATATTATGCTTTAAACCAAGGATTCTTAAAATGTGGCTCTTGGATCAGCAGTAGCAGCATCACATGGGAATTTTTTTTAGAAATGCAAATTCTCAGACCTCAGCCCAGACCTAATGAATCAAACTCTGCCTTCCAGGTGACTCTGATGTACTTAAGAATCCCTATTCCAAGGAAATAATATGATTCTCTTCTGTGTCAAGTATTGTGCTAGGCATAATAGGAATTGTAAAAGAATGGGAAAGCTTGGTTTCTCCCTGGAAGAGTTTAACAAAGAAAAAGAAAAAGGGTAAAACTGTAAGAATGAATAATATAGAGAAATACACATACTGAGTAGTAAATATTTGTTCATTAATTGAAATAGATTCAAATTCTAGGCTGATTTTGTGGATTTTAATTTTCCATAACCTCCTTTGTTCCCTCCTACATATATATTCAGGTTTGGGTAATATTTTATAATGTTTAACAAAAATACTTCACCTCCAGAAAAACTTGTATGTGTATTTCTCAGTCTCTCATAATGTATTTCTAATGTTTGGATGATATGAATAAGTGCCCTGCATCTTATGATTTTCAGAAGATTGTCCAGTAGAGGGAAACAGTTTTTCAAAAGTGCTAATTACAAGGAGCCAAGCTCTGTCTGCCATATACAGCCCGAACAGGCTCTGTTGCCCAGTGGTAGAGGCCAAGATGGGGAAGAGCGTCCATGGGTTACACCAAGCTTCATTCTGCAATCTGTCCAAAGTCCTGAGTATGATTTTGGCTCTATTTCTCAAATGCTCTAGCATTATTACCAGCACTGTAAAATCATCATCTTAAAATATGACTTTTTTTAAAAGCATGGTTAGCATCCTGTAGGCTATCAAATATATGTCTAATTTAATTAGTGATTCTTAACAAGGGTAGCACCACCCCCAAGGTTGTGTTACCTTGGGACAACTTGTTGTCACAACAGCTGACTGGTGATACTAGTACTTATTGGGTGAGGTCAGAAATGTTAGAAATCCTGCAGTGCATCAGAATCATACTAATAACTGTCCTTCCTCCCAGCCCCAAACTCTTGAACATTATGTCCCATCCTTAGGAAGTTCAAAAACAGTTTATATTCATGTGAGCCTAGAACCTAACTCCACTTTACATATTGAAAAACAACAACAACAACAACAACAAAACAAAACAGGAGATTCAAGAAAAGCTTTTACCTTTCTCTTAACTACCTAAAAGAATTTAGATAGGGGGTCTGGCCCAGAAAAAAAGCTATTACCAGATAATCTTAAGACCTATCTGTAGGGCAGGGCAAACATCTATTTACCAAACATCTACTTTTCTTTGTCCTGTAAATTATCCTCCTCCCTTTGGAATCTACAGGGCCCTATCCCATTCCTTAGCTCAGGATGGCTTTTAAGCCTCAACACCCTGACTTGCCATTGGGTCTCATATTTTTATGGGGCTCCCTTACACATGAAATTAAAAATTTATTTTTCTTGTTTATCTGTTTTATGTCAATTATTAGACCAGCCGAAGACCATAGAAGGGTAAAAGGAAAAATTTTTCTGCCCCTACAATATGAAAACATTATTATTTTTTTGCATGGCTTCCTGTACTGAATTTTCTAGGAATATAACTACTTGATAAATCAAGGGAAAATTATATTTTGTTTTATTCAGGACTTTACCCCGGATCATTCATCATTTCAGTAAGCCATGCTGTTTTTATTGTTTTGCTTGCTAATATGACATACTTATATCAGTCTGCATTTGTATCTGTGACAGTCACTGTGATTCTAAATGTGTGTGTTAGTCCCAATTTCAAAACAGCAACTATAAGAAAAAGTGTTGATTATACTGAGTTAGATATTGTCTTGCTTGGCTCAAATCCAAACACATTCAGTACAAGTAGATACATATTCTCGTATAATTGTATCCAGGTACTAAATAATATCAGTTTACTCTAAATTGATATTTTTATTTTCCTAGGCAAATATGGATAAATATACGGCAACGTTTTGATATTTGTTTACTTTTTTCTCTGTCAGTCTTCCTAGATTATCAATGCCACAGGCCAGAGATCTGTTATATTTACCACTGTGGCCTTGATGCCTAGGATAGGGCATCTCATCTTTGGTGGGATCACTCCCTCCACCAACATTTGCTGAGTGCTGATTTGGGTCAGGCACAGCAGGGATTAGGACTATAAATGAGACAAGTGACCAACAAGCTAACAGATAAAGATACCCACAGAAGGCAGTAAGGTGCCAGGAGGAAAATACAAGTGCAAGAAGAGTAACCCAAGGGAGAGGTAATTTAGATAGTCAGCGGCAGGCCTCTCTGAGAAGGTAACTTTTATACTAAGTCTGAACCATGAGAAAGAGCAAGCCAGTGAAAGCCAGCAAGAACATCCTAGGTGGAAGGAACAGCAAATACAAAGACCTAAGGCAAACTAGGGCTTAATCTGATCTCTGGACACAATACGTGATGTGTGGCTGTGGAGGGTTGTGAAGGGGAGAATTTGTCACCCCAAAATGTGCCTCCTTGGCATAAGGAGTATTTTAAGCTGATTATTTTTAAGAAACAGCAGGCATAGGAGAAGTTCTGAAAACCAAGCGGAAGTTACCCTTTTGTAAGAGACCTTTCCATTTATAAGGGAAATCTCTGTTTCTAAGAGGGTCTCCTTTGATGTACCAGGAAAAGGGAGATGATTAAACCCTAGAAGCTCATCAATGGAGAGAGCAGAGACAGACATAAAACCTTAGCCTTGTTCACTGTGCTCTGCCTAATCACCTCCCAGGTCTGGCCCCCTACCTCCCACACTGCCTTTAGCTAGAGATGGTATATAAGGTGGTAACTGAGGGCATTTTGGGGGAGTTACTCCTGGGTATCTCCCACGTATACAGGAGGTAGACACACTACTAAACTCATTTGTTTTTCTTCTGTTCATACATCTTTTATTACAAGGGTTTCAGCAGAGAACCTAGAAGGGGAGACAGGAAATTATCTTTTTCCCCCACGGTGATAGTGATGCTGGGGGAGCTGAGTGATGGGAGACAGTTGACAGAGGCATCAAGAGTCCAGCCTATTTGGCCTCATAGGTCTTGATAAAGCATTGGTATTTTATTTCAAGGGCAATGTGAGGATATTGAAGTGTTTTAAGAAGAAGAGAAATATATCTAGCTTCCATTTTTAAAAGACGACTCTGGCTACAGTGAAGACAATGGACTATCGCCATTCAATAGACAATTTTGTTTAATAAATAAATGCCCCCAAACATCCACACATCTATGCATGAATGAATACATCTATGATTCAAGGATACAGGAAAAGCCAAGGGCTGACACTATGCCCCCCTTTCTCTTCCATGTGCTGGGTAACTCCCATTAGTCCCTTCCTGAGCCCCAGGTTCCTCACAGGAAAACAATAAGCATTGAAGATCCCCTCCAGCTCTGAAATAATTCAGTAATTCCTGCCAGTCCCGCCCTACTGCCAAGGCTCTCAGGCGGCAAGCAGCTGAAAAGAAAAGCTGCTAAATGCCTCTGCTCTGTTTATCATCCTCCGTTTGGCATTTTGTCTGCAGCTGGGGCCCTGTCTATAAGACCACTCAGCATCTATAAGCTCACTAATTTCCATGCTGATTGCAAAGCTGGAAATGTATATACTTGTCATTCTTATTCTTGGCCAAATGCCGACAGTAGCTCTGACGATGGGGTGCTGACACCACTTGCTAGTTATTGTCTGATGTGCAATTGACATGAGTGGGTTTAGGAGGATGCACAATTTGATAATCAGACCCCATCTGCAAAGCAATCACGAGTCATATTATGGAGAAAATACAAGTAAAAGCTGGGGATGTGACTATCTTATTTTCAACTTCCCTTACCCCAGCAAAGATTGTGTAGAGATGTTGATGTGTGAAACAACTTTATATTTTTTAATATAATGAGCATCTCTTAGTGCTTTGAATTTATATAAGTATGGCAACTGACAGGCTATAAAACAAAATGCTTTCATGTATATAATCTAGTTTAGGAAATGCACTGTATTAGAATTATAAAGTAATATGTGTCTGATGAAGATATACAAATCACAGAGAAGCATATAAAATTGAAAGAATATGTTCCTGAAGTACATGGCCCGCTCACCCCCTATGATTTGGCAGCCGAGGGCAGACTCTGTCTATATAGTCAGACTACATGGATCTAAATCCTGTTTCCACCTCTTATATGATTTTCTGTTATAACCTTAGCCACGTTATTTCACTTCCCTGTACCTCAGTTTTCTCATCTGTAAAGTAGAAATAATAGTAGTGCCTTTGTAAGAGTTGTGATAGAGATTATTTATGAATGTAAATTCAGAATAGTGCCTGGCACACATTAAGAGCTCCAAAAATATCACCTATTCTTATTATCCATTTTATTACTCCTCTCCAAAACCAACCACACCCACTGGGTGTCCTACAACTCTCAATTTAACCACTCATTTACTCACAAACTGTCATCTCTATTTTTTTTTTAATTAAAACTGGAACTACAAGCTATACCACAGTTTTCAAATTTCTCTTTTTTTCCATTAAAAAATATCATGGACATTCTTATCACTATATAGATCTGCATCATTAATAGTTGTGTAGTATTTAATGTTATGGATGAGGTAGCAATGCTTCAACTGATGAGTACTTAGGGTGCCTCTGACTTTTTGCCGCTACAGTGTTGCAGGCAACTTCATTGTCAACCTATTTTGCACATTCCCAAGAGTTTCCCTACAGTTAAGATTTTGCGAAGTACAAGGTCCTCTTAGCTGTATCTTTGTAAAAACTCTTAAGAGGAAACAGGGTGAGTGAGTGCTATTATTACAAAGGAGGTCAATTCCAGGAGTTGAGCAATTTCCCTAATTCCTCACAGAGAGTACTAATAGTGCATAGTGGAGATGGGATAAAGATGCAGGTCTTCTAATTCCAAACCCAGTACTCTTCCTATTGGATGACATAAAAGTAAATCAAGATTGCCTTGGGGGACACCAATGGTGGGTGGCTCAATCAGTTAAGTGTCTGCCTTCAGCTCTGGTTGTGATCTCAGCATCCTGGGATCAAGTCCCAGATCGGGCTCCTTGCTCAGCGGGGAGCCTGCTTCTCCCTCTCCCTACCTCTCTCTCTCTGACAAATGAATAAAATCTTAAAGAAAAAAAAAAAAAAGATTGGCTTGGTGTCTGCTTACCTCTGTAGACTCCAGTCTTTCATATTAAAATAAATTTATTAACTCTAGCTGCAGATGGTCTTGATAGTCCTATAGACTGACCACACAAAGCCAGTCAACCCTTTTTAATCCAGGTCCATAGAAAGATCCCCAATCCTTAAACATGGATAATATTTACAGAGGACTCAATATGGTAAAGACACTGTATACAAGATGAAAAGAAAACAAAGTTGAATCAGACACTGTGGAGAGACCTTGCTCTGAGTCAGTTCACAGTCTAGCAGACAAATAAGAAATGTCCATAAGTAATTAAAGTACAATGTAGATTAACCACTCAAGGAACATGACAAATAACAGCCTTTGTGGGCATAAAAAAGGAAGATTGGATATTTAAAAACCACAGCCCACCTACGTTTAGTTTTACTCTCCCCTTGAATTCCCACCACTGTGTCTGGAAAGTAAATTAGGTGTGGCATTAATTCTGTAACCTCAGGCATCATTTGAGCCCCTAAATCCAATCACAGAACAATCATTTACTCATGAATGGACAACAACTTGAAATTCAGCTTGATAGCCATTTGTGAATAAAGGTTATATATAAGGTATAAAAAACTATTGAGATTAAGTGGGTAGATGAGACAGTTAATTCCTCAGGTTGGGTTTTTTAAAATCAACTTTGTATCACATTCTGGGAATACTCATCCATGTGAGTTACAGAAAAATTTTCTATTTAGTTATTGTTATATTTTTGAAAAAGACAAAAGTAATACTGATGCCTGTCTCACAGGTCATTGTCAAGCTATAACAGCGTGTTTTCACAGCATTTATTTGTCATTATTCTGGGACTTTCACACCGTGGTTTCAATCTGCCATAATGGTACAAATGGAATTCTATTTCTTTCTGTTGTTTGTAGTTATTTAAAATCGACAATCAAGCAAAGGGACAGATGGAGTGCTCCTTAGCACTTTGATTCTAGGTATCAAATCTGTTTTGTTTTTTTTTTCTGTAGGCATCAAACTAAATGCTAAAAGCTTCAGCTATCTTTGCTATAAATCAATGTTAGTTATTAAGGGGCTGAACTTGTTGGATACACTACTCATAAAAGTTTCAGATATGAACTTGATTACTAGTGCTCTTTGAAATTTGGATTTTCCAAAAAACTGATGCTGTTGACATTCATTCAATTTTCCAGGCGGAACTAATCCAGCTCAGAGGGCTGCTGCTTTATAATTCTACCTCCTGCTCGATCAGTAATTAAACTATAGAAAAGAAGGAGGTGGAGGAATTATCACCAGTATCTCAGTTAATAACAAGTAACTCTAGAACATCAAAATAAAATATTTCCTGAAACCTTGCAAATATCTATGAGTTTAGAAAGAAAAAAAACATTGATTCAGTGTAAATGAATCAGAAACATATGTCTTGGGTTTCTCAATATGGGAATATGGCTGGCAAAATTCATTTAAGCTGTGCAGAACCCATAGCATTTGAGAAAGAGCTTGACAGACTGAAAATATATCTGTGCTGTCCTATAAGCAATGCAAATAACTCTTAAATTAAGCACAGTATTTTTTTTCCAATGGGCCAGGAAACCTAACTGCATAATAACAGCTTGCATTTCCATAGCTGTTTTTCCCCCTCAACAATCCTGAAATGCTGTGAGCAATGTATCAATTTTTTCTGTCCTTACTAATAGCAGGATGGCACTGTGGGGCAGAACACACATAAACATACACACAATAGATGGATACATACACAGATCTCTCTCTATATTTAATATATAGAAAGGATACATGACCAGTCAACTTTAAATTTCAGATAACAAATAACATTTTAGTTTAAGTATACCCATGCAGTAATATTTATACTAAAAATAGTATTTTAAATAAGTTTTTAGTATGTGCCATACAGTATTTGGGATATGCTTAAAGAGTATTTGTTGTTTATCTTTAATTCAAATTTAAATTTTAACCAGTTATAAAATAAATAATACTGTATTGCATGTTTGAACATTGCTAAGTGAGTAGATCTTAAAAGTTCTCATCACAAGAAAAAAAAGCTAACTATATATGGTAACAGATGTTACCTAGACTTATTGTGCGGATCATTTTGCAATGTAAACAAATACTGAATCATTATGCGTACACCTGAAAGTAATGTAATGTTAAATATCCATTATACCTGAATCTTAAAAAAATATATATATAACTGGGTATTCTGTATTTTTTCCTAAATCTGAGAACCCTAGTTCTATTCTTTTCCAAACTAGACAGAGGAGACAAGAAATATAGTTTGTGGACTAGAGAAGTTTGTCTTTCTTCAAAGGAAATAAACATCTAGAATAAGAAAAGGCTGGAGGTAGCAGAAACCCCTTATCAATCGTTGGGCCCAGAAAGTAAAGATACACCAGTGCAACTGTGTGAAGGACACAGTCATGGTTTTATAAACAGGACTTTACTCATGCTTTCCTGGAAGCACTTCCACCTTTAATTACTATTATGGTACAACTAAGTTTGCTTACAAGGAAGATAGTGCATATATTTTATTTTGGGGACTTACTGGGAAAGCAGAGAACAGGAGGTCACCACCCACCTCAGCGGGAGAGGGAAGGGCAAACACTGAGCAGAAGCAGGGCCCCAGTGTGTATATGGCTAGTATGGTTACTAAAAAGAGTGTGGTGTTCTAGACAGGGTTGCAGGCTAAGGATCAATAGTCCTTATGAGTCCCTTACCTTATATTTTGTTACTCTCACAGTTCTTAGCACAGTGATTGACAGTGTGGGTAACCAATAAATATTTGTGGAACAAATGAATAAATGGACCTTTCCATCTGTAATATCAAAGAATGGAACCAAGTCACGTAGAACTGTAAGACTTCCAACCAGACCTAAATTTCTGAAGAACTATCTCTGGGGTTCCCTCAATAGAAGAAGAAGGTATCAGAGGCAGGCAGACAGCCAGGCACACTTCTCCCATTTCAGCCAGAGCACTTACTTGTCTTCTTCATTGAGGTTCAAATGAGATTTCACTTAAAAATGGTTCAATGCAAAGATTAAATAAGTTATAAAAACACATTTAAGATTTAGAAGAAAACCTCAGTTCTAAGTTCTTTGATTCCATTCACAGCTTAGTCTCCACAACAAAATAATCCACACTTTGCTCAATCTGGAGGTGACTGAGGAGGTGACTGAGACATAGTTTAAAGGACAGCAGAGTAAAGGAGAACCTGAAAAAGGACTTCTCACTCTGGTCTCCAATTTCCCCAAATGGTTCTTCTCAGGAACAGTATGTCTTGCCTGGAGTGATAATTACTTGTTGAATTACAATAGAAAAATGAAGAAAAAAAATCATGTGCAATCTCTCCAGTAGTTTGTCATATTGAAAATATGGCATAATTGATTCTGCGAATGCACCAAGGGAATACAAAAACGCAATCAGTTTCTCTGCAGTGTTTATATCTATAGTGATGGAAGTGTAATTGCATAATTTATCATTATGAAATAAACTGTAGAGATCACAGGTATACATGGCAATCAGCAGGCGGGTATTGCTAGCTTTTGTGTAAGTCACTGTGGGTATTTTTTGTTCAGCACACAAACTAGTCCCAAACAACCATATTCCAGTTGTTAAGTGTTTCAATGACCCATGTAATCAATTAAGTGGGATATTTCTGTTCCTACCTGCCCCTCCAGGAAATCTCTACCTGTCCCTAGCTCATCTAGCTCAAGTGAGGATGTTAAGGGGTACTACCCTGAAAGTGCCCTTGAGCCATGCTCTGGTCTGAGCAATTGGCACAGAAGAAATCCAAATGGTTCAAGAATCTTTTCTCCAGCTGCTTCTCCTTAGTCCTTACTATGCCCTCCTTACATTACAGCTATATCAGATTACTTGCCAGTCACTGAAAACTGGATTATCTGTTCTTCTCTGGTCTTGTTCATTTCTCTGAATCCTCAAGTTTTGTATACATATTGAAAAGTGTCTATATAAACCATTTGACATCAGGTATGCTTCTAAGCACATGTCTATCATTAAAAGTAGGATAGTAGACTTCTGCTTTTGGGAGGACAGAATAGATATACTTCCCCCTATTTTTCCTGCTAAGTACAAATAAAAACCCTGGACATTATGTATAAAACAAACATAAGACAACTCTAAAGGATAAGGAGAAGGTGGCAGACTAACAATGAGTGCCACCTCATTGAACAATGCCCTGAACAATGAGTTCTCCTGGTTTCTTTTTGCCTTACATATACTGAGATGCCAGTAACTGAGAAATGCCAGTGGGCATAACGATAACAAAGACACAACAAAAGTCTGTTAAAGGAAAAGGGGCAGCCTGATACAACAGAAAACTTTTAGCCAATAATTGTTTTACTGCAGCCAAATGCCACAGAAAAATCTATGGCCTCACCTATACTCACACCAGCAAAGACTAAGTGAGAAGCCTACAGTTCCACCCTTACCAGGCTTTAATAAGGAGCCCAACCTTACCCAACTCTGTCAGGATGGTGTCTGAGAAGACCAAATGTGGATATGGGACTTTAATCTATGCTGGGCGGTAACAAGCCCCCACTCTCTGACAATGTCAGAGCAAATCACACAGGGAGCCTGGACTACCATCCCAACACAGGAGTAAAGAGGCACACTTCCTGTGGGTGGTATAATAGGAGGCCTAATGGAAAGTCAGGACTTCCAAATTACCCAATGCTAAAAAGGCCACACTTCCAACATTGGGTCAGTGGGGGCACTGAGGAGCAGTAAGGGGGATGCTTACTTCTCTCAGAGAGGGAGATCATAGTGGAGGACTTGTGGGTACTAGAAGTCCCAGCAATGCCTAGCAGTAATGAGAATCTCCCACCCTGAGGTGTAAATGAAAGTGTATGTGAAGGCCAAGTGGGAAACCAGGACTTCTCCTAGTACCTGGCAGTAATGAGATAGAATGATCCCTCATGTGCCCCACCAGACTGTTGTCAGAAAAACCAGCTAAAACAGAAGGTGTAAATAAGATCCAAAGATGTACAACATAATGCCCCAAATATCCAGGTTTCAATTAAAAATCACTCATCACACCAAGATGCAAGAAGAACTCAAATTGAATAAAACAGATAATTAATAGGTGCCAATGTTGAGATGACACAGAGGCTAGACTTATCTGACAAAGGTTTTATTTTATGTCTTCATGAAAGATTTGAGCAGGACCTTTTACAGTAGGTGTGTGCTTGCCCCTACTTTTGTTTTTGTGGTGAAGTTTTATCTGAAAGAGGTTTTAGAGCAGCCATCATTAAAGTGCTTTACCAAGTAATTAAGAACACACTTGAAACAAATGAAAAAAATAGTCACAACAAAGACATTTTATAAAGAATATCCAAATGTAAGGAGTAGAACTTCACACACAGTAACCAAAAGAAAGACACTGAATGGGCTCAAAAGAAAATGTAGGGGAAAGAGGAAAGAATCAGTGAGCTGAAAGAAAGAACAGAAATTACCCAATCTGGAAAACAGAGAGAAAATAGACAAAATAAATAGAACCTTGGGGACTTTTATGTCTAGAACAAAAGATCTAACATTCATGTAATCAGACTCCCAAAAAGAATAGCAATTACAGTGTTTTCTCTGACTACAATGGAATCATACTATAAATCAGTAACAAAATAGAACAGCAACATCTTCAAACATGTGGAAACAAAGCAACATACTTCTAATAAACCATAAGTAAAAAGGAAGTCACAAGAGAAAGAAAAAATTTATTGAACTGAATGAAAATAAAAAATACAAAATATTTTATCAAAGAAGATATACAGATGGCAAATAAGCATATGAAAAGATGCCCCACATCATATGTCATCAGGAAAATACAAATTAAAATAACAATGAGATATTATTCACATCTATTAGGATTATCAATATCCAAAACACTGAGTAAATCAGATGCTAGAAAGGATGAGGAGCAAGAGGAACTCTCATTCATTTCTGGTGGGAATGCAAAACAGTACAGCCACTTTGGAAGACTGGTGGTTTCTTACAAAACTAAACATACTCTCATGATACAGTCTAGTAATCATATTCTTTGGTATTTACCCAAAGGAGTTAAAAACTTACCTCCACACAAAAATCTATACAGAGATGTTTTTAGCAGCTTTATATTCATAATTGCCAGAACTCGGAAGCAACCAAGATGTCCTTCAATAGGTGAATAAATGGTACATCCAGAAAATGAAATAGTATTCAGCACTAAAAAGAAATGAGCTATCAAACCACAAAAAAACATGGAGAACGTTTAAATGCATATTACTGAGTGAAAGAAGCCAATATGAAAAGGTTACATATGTATGATTCCAACTATATGATATTATGGAAAAGGGAAAAGCATGAAGACAGTAAATAGACCAGTGGTTTCCAGTAACAGGGGATAATGGGATGAATAGACATAACACAGAAGATTTTTAGGGTAGTGAAACTATTTTATATGGTACTACAAGGTGGGTACCTATCAAAACCCATAGAATGTAAAATACCACAAATGAACTGTAATGCAAATGGACTTTGGATGATTGTAACATGTCAATACAGGGTCATCAATTTTAACAAATGTACCACTCTGGTAGAGAATGTTGATAATGAGAGAGACTATATAGGAAATCTCTGTACCTTCCTCTCAATTTTTCTGTGAACCTAAAACTGGTCTAAAAAAAAAAAAAGTAAAGTCTTAAATAAATATACACACAACATATTAAAATCCATGTGACACAGCTAAAGCAGCACAGCAAGGAAAACTTATAGCAATAAATCCACACATTAGAAAAGAGGAAGACTTTCACATCAATAAAGTTCCCACCTCAGAAACCTAGAAAAGGAGGCACAATTTAAAGTCTAAATAAGCAAAAAGAAGGTAATAATATGAAGGCAGAAATCAATGAGAATGAAAATAAAAAAAATAGAGAAAAATCAATGATATAAAGGGCTAGCTCTTTGAAAAGATCAGTAAAATTGACAAACCTCTAGCAAGATTCACAAATATAAAAATGGAGAACACAAAAATTCCTAATATCAGTCATGACTCAGAGGTTATTATTACAGGCCATGCAGACAAAAAATAAGTGAACGCTCTAGACATATAATTTTGAAAACTTGGATGAAATAAATCAATTCCTTGAAGCTACCATAACACTGTCAATATGAAATAAAGAGTTTGAATAGCCTTGTAACTATCAAGGAAATTGAATCCATAATTTAAAAATGCACAATGAAATAATCTCCAGGCTCAGATCGTCTTGGAGAATTCTACCAAATTAAAAAAAAGAATATCAATTTTACACAACCTCTTCTAGAATAGAAGAGGAGGAAACACTTTCAATTCCTTTATGAAGCTAGTACCACCCTATACAAAGGACACTACAAAGAAAGAAAATATAGACCAATATATTTAATGAATATGGGCACAAAAATTCTTATAATTAGCAACAAATTCAACAATACATAAAAATAATTATACACCATGGTCAAGTAGAATGTATCTGAAGGATGCAATGCTGATGCAGTATTCAAAAATCTATCAATGTGAGTTTAGAGGAAGTCGGAGGTAGATTAGGAGGACCCTAGGCTCACCTTGTCCCATAAATACAATTAGAAAACTATAAAATAATCCTAAATACCCCAGAGATCAACCTGAAGATTGGTAGAACAAACTCCACAACTAAAGGTAGAGAAGAGGCCACACTGAAGAAGGGAGGAAGTGCAGAGATGTAGTTTAGGGTAAAAACATATCATAGGTGCTGCAGAGGGCAGGGAGCTATGGTTGTGGAGAAGGGAGAGAGAGAAGGAGAGAAGCGGGGGGGGAGAGAAGCACACAGGGGAATGCACAAGGAAAATGTTTCCCCATAGTAATTAGCTTGGAAAGTAAGAGGGGCTGAATTTCATGAGTTCTTGCAACCAGTGGGGCTTAAAGCCTGGAGTTTTAAAAGTCAACAGGTTTGGCTGGGACACAGCCTGGAGGGCATTGCACTACTCCTGGAGAGAAGGCAGGGAAACAACCTGGGGTCAGACATCATGGAAATAGCAAACTGAAGTGCACCTGGGTCACACAATGGGGAGATTACTCTCTCTTCTTGGTGCATGTCTCTGAGAGGAAGCATTCAGAGAGACACCTCTCCAGGAACCAAGGAGCTGGTTGGGGCCATTTCTCTCCCCTGTCCCTCAGCATAAATACAGAATTACCTGCAGGAAGCAGCATAATACCGACACTGGCTGCCTAACTTGCTTACACCAAGCCCCCACACCCTTGTGCAATGGTGGAACTGCCTTTCTCAGCCACATTTGTCTCATGCCAGTGTGGTGGGCCCTCCTCCAGAAGACCAGCACAAGCTCTTGCCTACACCATGTCTCCCAACCAGAGAGTTTTTCAGGGCCTTGGTTCTGGTGGAGGTAGTGACAGGTCTCATTTCACAAGCAAGCCAAAGCACACCTAGTTTAAACTTACCACATTCAGGCCAAGGAACAAACACTGCCCACAGTAGGCAAGGAGGATCTCTACAGACAAATGGCCCGAAGGATAAAGCAGCCAGATCACAAGAGCATAGTGCAGGCAGCACACACTGAAGACACTCCCTGAAGCACCAGGTCCTGGGAACTACATGACCTCTTCACAAGGCCATTTCTTTCAGGAGCAGGAGACATAACTGGCCTTTCTAACACAGAGAAGCAGGCAGAGACTTAGACAAAATGAGAAGACAGAGGAATTTATCCCAAATGAAAGAACAAGATAAGATCACAACCAGAGATCTAAGTGAAACTGATATAAGTAACATGTCTTATGGAGAATTTAAAGCAGTGATCATAAGGATACTCACTGGATTTGAGAAAAGAATGGAAGACATCAGTGAGATCCTTATCAGAGAGATAAGAGTTAAAAAAGAATCAATCAGAGATGAAGAGTGCAATAAATGAGATTAGAAACATGCTTGATGCAATCAACACCAGGCTGGTAGAAGCAGAGGAATGAATTAATACACAGAAGACAAAGTAATGGAAAGCAATGAAGCTGACCAAGAGAGAGAAGAATTACACAAAGCGAGAATAGACTTAGGGAACTCGAGAGACTTCATCAAACATAGTAATGTTTATATTATAGGTATCCCAGTGAAAAGGGGGCAGAAAATTCTCTTGAAGAAATAACAGCTGATAAATCCCCTAACCTGGGGGGAGGAAACAGACATCCAGATCCAGGAGGCACAGAGAACGCCCATCAAAATCAACAAAAGCAGGTCAACACCAAGACATATTATAATTAAGTTTGTGAAATATAGTGATCAAGAGAAAAATCTTAAAAGCAGCAAGACAAAAGTAGTCCTTAACTTATAAGGGAAAACCTATAAGGGTAGCTGGAGATTTCTCAACAGAAAGCTGGCAAGCCCGAAAGGAATGGTATGATATACTCAATGTGCTGAATGGGAAAAATTGGTAGCTAAGAATACTCTATCCAGCAAGGCTATCATTCAGAATTGAAGGAGAGATAAAGTTTCCCAGACAAAAATAAAGGGCTTTGTGACTACTAAACCAGCACTGTAAGAAATATTAAAGGGGACTCTTTGAGTGGAAAAGAGAGATCAAAAGTTACAATAAAAACAGAAAAGCAATAAAAATGAGTATTTCTGTAAAAAACCAGTCAAAGAATTTGCAAAATAAAAGGATGTAAAATATGACACCATATACCTAAAACGTGGGGAGGAAAGGAGTAAAAATGGGTTCAAACTTAAATGACCATCAACTTAATATAGACTGTTTTATGCAGAAGATATTATATACAAACCTAATGGTAACCACAAATCAAAAGCCACTAATAAACATGTAAAGAATAATAAGAAAGAAATCCAAATATATCACCAAAGAAAATCAGCAAAACATGAAAGAGAAATACAAGAAAGGATCAAAGAAAATCTCCAGAAACAACCACAAGTAATAAAATGGCAATAAATACATATCTATCAATAATTACTTTGAATGTAAATGGACTAAATGATCCAATCAAAAAAATATAAGGTGACAGAATGGATTAAAAAAAAAAAAAAGACTCCTCTATATGCTGCCTACAAGAGACTGATTTTAGACCTAAAGTCACCTGCAGATTGAAAGTGAGGGGATGGAGAAGCACTTACCATGCAAATAGATGTCAAAAGAAAGCCAGAGTAGCAATACTTATATCAAGCAAACTGGACTTTAAAACAAAGACTGTAACAAGAGAAAAAGAAGGACATTATATAATAATACAGGGGACAATCCAACATGAAGATCTAACAATTGTAAATACTTATATACCCAACATCAGAGCCCCCAAATACATGAAACAATAACAAACATAAAGGAACTAATCAATAACAATATAATAATAGTAGGGGACTTTAATATCCCACAGACATTAATGGACAGATCATTTAAAAAGAAAATCAACAAGGAAACAAGGGCACTGAATGACACAGTGGACCAGATGGACTTAACAGATATATTAAGATAATTTCATTCTAAAGCAACAGAATACACATTCCTTTCAAGTGCACATGGAACATTCTCCAGAAGAGATCAGATATTAGGGCACAAAACAGGCCTCAACAAATGCAAGAAGACTGAAGTCATATCATACACCTTTTCTGACCACAACACTATGAAACTAGAAGTCAATGAAAAGTAAAAATCTGGAAAAACCACAAATACATGGAGGTTAAATAACATGCTACTAAACAATGAATGGGTCAACCAGGAAATAAAAGAAGAAATAATACATGGAAATAAATGAAAATGAAAACACAATGAATGGTCTAAACTTTTGGGATGCAGCAAAATTGGTTCTATGAGGGAAGTATATAGCAATACAGGCCTACTTCAAGAAGCAAGAAAACCGGACAACCTAACCTTACACCTAAAGGAGCTAGAAAAAGAAGAACAAACCAAACCCCAAACCAACAGAGGGAAGGAAATAATAAGGATTAGAGCAGAAACAAATGATACAGAAACTACAAAAACAATAGAACAGATAAATGAAACCAGGACTGGTTCTTTGAAAAAGTTAATAAAATTAAAAACCTCTAGCAAGACTTATCAAAAAGAGACAGGACCCATATAAATAAAATCACAAATGAGAGAGGAGAAATAACAACCAACACCACAGAAATACAAATAATTATAAAAGAATATTATGAAAAACTATATGCCAAAAAATTGGACAACCTAGAACAAATGGATAAATTCCTAGAAACATATGGTTTACAAAAACTAAAGCAGGAATAGAAAATCTGAACAGACTGAAGCCAGCAGAGAAATTGAATCAGTAATCAAAAAATTTCCAACAAACAAAAGTCCAGGACTAGATGGCTTCACAAGCAAATTCTTCCAAACATTTAAAGAAAATTGAATACCTATTCTTCTCAAACTATTCCAAAAAATAGAAGAGGAAGAAAAAATTTCAGATTCATTCTATGAGACCACAATTACCCTGATACCAAAACCAGATAAAGATACCATTAAAAAGGAGAAGTGTTTAGAGGGAACATACCTCAACATAATAAAGGCCATATATGAAAGACCCATAGCTAATATCCTAAATGTGAAAAAACTAAGAGCTTTTCCTCTAAAGTCAGGAACAATACAGGGATGTCCGCTCTCACTACTTTTATTTAACATAGTTCTAGAAGTCCTAGCCACAGCAACCAGACAAGAAAAAGAAATAAAAGGCATCCAAATCAGCAAGGAAGTAGTAAAACTTTCACTATTTGCAGATGACATGATTCTATATACAGGAAACCCAAAAGACTCCACCAAAAAACTGCTAGAAGTGATAAACGAATTCAGTAAAATTGCCAGATACAAAATCACCATAAAGAAATCTTGCACTTCTATACACCAATAATGAAGCAGCAGAAAGAGAAATTAAGGTATTAGTCCCATTTACGATTGCACCAAAAATAATAAAATACTTAGAAATAAACCTAACAAAGAAGTGAAAGACCTGTACACTGAAAAATATAAAACACTGAAGAAAGAAATTGAAGAGGACACAAAGAAATGGAAAGACATTCCATGCTTATGAATTGGAAGAACAAATACTGTTAAAATGTCTATACTCTCCACAGCAACCTACACATTCAGTGCAATCCCTATCAAAATACCAACAGCATTTTTCACAAGGCTAGAACAAACAATCCTAAAATTTGTATGGAAACAAAAAAGACCCTGGATAGCCAAAGCACCCTTGAAAAAGAAAAGCAAAGCTGGAGGCATCACACTTCCAGACTTCAAGTTATATTACAAAGCTGTAGTAATCAAAACGGTATAGTAGTAGCATGAAAACAGACCCATAGATCAATAGAACAGGATAGAAAATCCAGAAATGAACCCACAATTATATGGTCAACTAATCTTTGACAAAGCAGGAAAAAATATCCAATGGCAAAAAGACAGTGTCTTCAACAAATGGTGTTGGAAAAACTAGACAGCAACATGCAAAAGAATGAAAATGGAGAAGGAAAGATGGCGAAGGAGTAGGGGACCCTATTTCAACTGGTCCCCAGAATTGAGCTGGATACCTACCAGACCACTCCGAGCACCCACAAAACCAGCCTGAGATGTAAGAATATCTGGATCTCTACAAACAGAATATCACAGGCAGTTGGTTTTGAGGTATGAAGCGGGGAGCCCTGATTCCGCAGGCAGATATTGGAGGATAAACGGCAGTGGGAGGGAGCCTGTCCATGGGGATCCTACACCACCGGTGAGCGACAGCCTCCCACGCTGGGGATGGGGCACAGACTCGGGGCACAGACTCGCAGACCGGTAGCAGTGGTGAAAGGACTATAGGGCAGCCCCTGGGGCGGAAACGTGGAGCGGCGGGGTCACACCTGTGAACTGGGAGCAGCTGGCGGTTTTAGAAGCACAAAGGGCAGAGATGTGCCCCAACCTGGAGGTAGGACTGGGGGCACTGCGGAGGGGCACACAACCCCGGACACTGCAGTTTATAGCAGCACGGACAGAAACAGAGATGGTGTGGCCTGGAGAGCTCACTGAAGAACAGACTGCGGTCTCTCTGCTCTGAGGCAGAGGGTTGGAAACAGTCTCTTCTGCTCTGACTCGCGGAAGAGACACGGAAAGCCTCCAGAGAACAAAAGCCCCCAAAACTGATTCCCACTGAGCCACATGGGGGCAGGGCAACTCCGCACAAACAGGGTTGCCTGAGTAACAGCGTGGCAGGCCCCTCCCCCAGAAGGGTGGGAAAACAAGAGGCCAGCAACCCTAAGGTCCCAAGAAAACAGGTGCATCTTGCTTGGGTTCTGGTCAATAATTTGGACTCTATACATTCCCTCAAACACACATCAACAGAATGACTAGGAGGAGGAACCCCCAAAATAGAAAAGACTCAGAGATCATGACTTATGCTGCAGATTTACAAATGGATGCAGATATAACCAAGATGTTGGAGATGGAATTCAGGCTAGCAATTGTGAAGACAATGGCTAGAATGGAGAAATCAATTAATGACAACATAGAGTCTCTAAGGGCAGAAATGAAAGCTGAATTGGCAGAACTTAAAAATGCTATCAGTGAGATCCAATCCAATCTAGATAATCTAACAGCTAGGGTAACTGAGGCAGAAGAACGAATAAGCAACCTGGAAGACAATATAATAGATAAAAAGTGAAAAGGGGAGTCCAGGGAAAAACAACTCAGAATTCATGAAAATAGAATCAGAAAATAAAATCCAGAAAACAGAATAACCATGAAGTGTTCCAATGTCAGAATAATTGGAATCCCAGAGGGAGTGGAGAAAGAGGACTAGAAGATGTATTTGAGCAAATCATAGCTGAGAACTTCCCTAATCTGGGGAATGAAACAAACATTCGCATCCTAGAGGCAGAGAGGACCCCTCCCAAGATCAAGGAAAACAGGCCAACATCCTGGCATGTAATAGTAAAACTTGCAAATCTTAGAACCAAGGAAACCATCTTAAGGGCAGTTGGGGGAAGAGATTCCTTACGTACAGAGGGAGGAACATCAGAATAACGTCAGACCTATCCACAGAGACCTGGCAAGACAGAAAGGCCTGGCAAGACATATTCAGGGTACTAAACAGGAAGAACATGCAGCCAAGAATATTTTATCTGGCAAGGCTGTCATTTAGAATGGATGGAGAGATGCAGAGCTTCCAAGACCAACAGAAACTGAAAGAATATGTGACCACTAAGCCGGTCCTGCAAGAAATATTAAGGGGGGTTCTATAAAAGGAGAAAGACCCTAAGAGTGATCTACAACAGAAATTTACAGGAACAATCTATAAAAACAACGTCTTCACAGGCAACATGATGACAATTAATTCATATCTTTCAATAATCACTCTCAACGTGAATGGTCTAAATGCTCCCATAAAATGGCACAGGGTTGCAGATTGGATAAAAAGACAGGACCCATCCATATGCTGCCTACAAGAGACTCATTTTGAACCTAAAGATACATCCAGACTGAAAGTGAAGGTATGGAGATCCATCTTCCATGCCAGCGGACCTCAAAAGAAAGCTGGGGTAGCAATTCTTATATCAGACAAATTAGATTTTAAACTAAAGTCTGTAATTAGAGACACAGAAGGACACTATATCGTTCTTAAAGGGTCTATCCAACAAGAAGATCTAATAATTGTAAATATCTATGCCCCCAACATGGGAGCAGCCATCTACATAAGCCAACTGTTAACCAAAATAAAGAGTCATATTGATAACAATACGTTAATTGTAGGAGACCTCAATACTCCACTCTCAGCAATGGACAGATCATCTAAGCAGAAAATCAACAAGGAAACAAGAGCTTTGAATGATACATTGGACCAGATGGCCCTCATAGATATTTACAGAACATCCCACCCTAAAACAACAGAATACTCATTCTTCTCAAGTGCACATGGAACTTTCTCCAGAATGGACCACATACTGGGTCATAAATCAGGTCTCAACCGATACCAAAAGATTGAGATTATTCCCTGCATATTCTCAGACCACAATGCTTTAAAACTGGAACTCAACCATAAGAAAAAATTTGGCAGAAATTCAAACACTTGGAAGCTAAAGACCACTCTGCTCAAGAATGTTTGGGTCAACCAGGAAATCAAAGAAGAACTTAAACAATTCATGGAAATCAATGAGAACGAAAACACATCAGTCCAAAATCTATGGGATACTGCAAAGGCGGTCCTAAGGGGGAAATACATAGCCATCCAAGCCTCACTCAAAAAAATAGAAAAATCCCGAATTCACCAACTAACTCTACACCTTAAAGAACTAGAGAAAAAGCAATAAATGATGCCTAAGCCACGCATCAGAAGAGAAATAATTAAAATTAGAGCAGAAATCAATGAATTAGAAACCAGAAACACAGTATATCAGATCAACGAAACTAGAAGTCGGTTCTTTGAAAGAATTAATAAGATCAATAAGCCACTGGCCAGACTATCCAAAAGAAAAGAGAAAGGAACCAAATTAATAAAATTATGAATGAAAGGGGAGAGATCACGACTAACATCAAGGAAATAGAAACAATTATTAGAAAATATTATCAACAACTATATGCCAATAAACTGAGCAATCTGGATGAAATGGAGGCCTTCCTGGAAACCTATAAGCTGTCAAGACTGAAACAGGAAGAAATTGACAACCTGAATAGGCCAATAACCAGTAACGAGATTGAAGCAGTGATCAAAAACCTCCCAAAAAACAAGAGTCCAGGGCCTGACGGATTCCCTGGGGAATTCTACCAAACCTTCAAAGAAGAAATAATACCTATTCTCCTGAAGCTGTTTCAAAAAATAGAAACAGAAGGAAAACTTCCAAACTCATTCTATGAGGCCAGCATTACCTTAGTCCCCAAACCAAGCAAAGACCCCAACAAAAAGGAGAATTTCAGACTGATATCCCTGATGAATATGGATTCCAAAATCCTCAACAAAATCCTAGCTAATAGGATCCAAGAGTACATTAAAAGGATCATCCACCACGACAAAGTGGGATTTATCCCCAGGATGCAAGGGTGGTTCAACATTCGCAAATCAATCAATGTGATAGAACACATTAATAAGAGGAGGGAGAAGAACCATAGGGTCCTCTCAATTGATGGAGAAAAAGCATTTGACAAAATACAACATCCTTTCCTGATTAAAACTCTTCAGAGTATAGGGATAGAGGGAACATTCCTCAAGTTCATAAAATCCATCTATGAAAAACCCACAGCGAGTATCATCCTCAATGGGGAAAAGCTGAGAGCCTTTCCCTTAAGATCAGGAACATGTCAAGAATGCCCACTCTCGCCACTATTGTTCAACATAGTACTAGAAGTCCTAGCAACAGCAATCAGACAACAAAAGGAAATAAAAGGTATTCAAACTGGCAAAGAAGAAGTCAAACTCTCTCTTTTCACAGACAACGTGATACTTTATGTGGAAAACCCAAAAGACTCCACCCCCAAATTACTAGAACTCATACAGCAATTCAGTAATGTGGCAGGATACAAAATCAATGCACAGAAATCAGTTGTTTTCTTATACACTAACAATGCAACTGTAGAAAGAGAAATTAGAGAATTGATTCCATTTACAATAGCACCAAAAACCATAAGATACCTCGGAAGAAACCTAACCAAAGAGGTAAAGTATCTATACTCTAGGAACTACAGAACATTCATGAAAGAAATTGAAGACACAAAAAGATGGAAAAACATTCCATGCTCATGGAACGGAAAAATAAACATTGTTAAAATGTCTATGCTACCCAGAGCAATCTATAACTTCAATGCCATCCTGATCAAAATTCCAATGACATTTTTCAAAGTGCTGGAACAAACAATCCTAAAATTTGTAGGGAATCAGAAAAGACCCCAAATCGCCAAGGAAATGTTGAAAAAGAAAAACAAAGCTGGGGGCACCATGTGGCCTGATTTCAAGCTATATTACAAAGCTGTGATCACCAAGACAGCATGGTACTGGCACAAAAACAGACATATAGACCAATGGAACAGAATAGAGAACCCAGATACGGACCCTCAACTCTGTGGTCAAATAATCTTTGACAAAGCAGGAAAAAATATGCAATGGAAAAAAGACAGTCTCTTCAATAAATGGCGCTTGGAAAATTGGACAGCCACATGCAGAAGAATGAAACTCGACCATTCTCTAACACCACACCCAAAGATAAACTCAAAGTGGATGAAAGAGCTCAGTGTGAGACAGGAATCCATCAAAATCCTAGAGGAGAACATAGGCAGTAACCTCTTGGACATCACCTACAGCAACTTCTTTCAAGATACATCTCCAAAAGCTAGTGAAACAAAAGCAAAAATGAACTTTTGGGACTTCATCAAGATAAAAAGCTTTTGCACAGCAAAGGAAACAGTCAACAAAACAAAGAGGCAACCCACAGAATGGGAGAAAATATTTGCAAATGACACTACAGACAAAGGGTTGGTATCCAAGATCTATAAAGAACTTCTCAAACTCAACACCCAAAAAACAAATAATCAAGTCAAAAAGTGGGCAGAAGATATGAAAAGGCACTTCTCTGAAGAAGACATACAAATGGCTAACAGACACATGAAAAAATGTTCATCATCATTAGCCATCAGGGAAATTCAAATCAAAACCACATTCAGTTAGAATGGCAAAAATGGACGGAAAGAAACAACAAATGTTGGAGAGGTTGTGGAGAAAGGGGAACCCTCTTACACTGTTGGTGGGAATGCAAGTTGGTACAGCCACTTTGGAAAACAGTGTGGAAGTGCCTCAAAAATTTAAAAATAGAGCTACCCTATGACCCAGAAATTGCACTTCTGGGTATTTACCCCAAAGACACAGATGTCGTGAAAAGAAGGGCCATATGCACACCAGTGTTCATAGCAGCAATGTCCGCAATAGCCAAACTGTGGAAAGAGCCGAGATGCCCTTCAACAGATGAATGGATAAAGAAGATGGGGTCCATATATACAATGGAATACTACTCAGCCATCAGAAAGGATGAATACCCAACTTTTACATCAACATGGATGGGACTGGAGGAGATTACACTAAGTGAAATAAGTCAAGCAGAGAAAGTCCATTATCATATGGTTTCACTTATTTGTGGAACGTAAGGAATAGCATGGAGGACATTAGGAAAAGGAAGGGAAAAATGAGGGGGATGGAATTGGAGGGAGACATGAACCATGAGAAACTATGGACTCTGAGAGACAAACAGGGTTTTAGAGGAGAGGGGGGATTGGTTAGCCCAGTGATGGGTATTAAGGAGGGCACGTACTGCATGGAGCACTGGGTGTTATACGAAAACAATGGATCGTGGATCACCACATCAAAAACTAATGATGTATTATATGGTGACTAACATAACATAATAAAATTAAAAAAAAAAAGAATGAAAATGGATCATTCTCTTTTACCATACACAAAAATAAGCCCAACATGGTTTAAAGATCTAAATGTGAAATCTAAAATCAGAAAAGTCCTTGAAGAAAGCACAAGCAGTAATTTCTCTGACATCAGCCCTAACAACTTCTTTCTGGATTTATCTCCTGAGGCAAGGGGAAAAAATAAAAATAAACCATTGGACTACATCACAATAAAAAGCTTCCACACAGCAATGGAAACAACCAACAAGAGTAAAAGGCAACCAATAGTATGGGAGAAGATATTTGCAAATGATAAAGGGTTAGTATCCAAAATATATAGACTTATAAAATTCAACATGCCCTCCAAAATAATTCAATTTAAAAAAGGTCAGAAGACATGAAAATATATTTTTCCAAAGAAGACATACAAATAGCCAAAATGTACATGAAAAGTTGCTCCACATTACTTATGATCAGGGAAATGTAAATCAAAACTACAATGAAAGATCACCTCACACCTGTCGGAATAGAAAAATCAACAGTACAAGGAACAACAGGTATTGGTAAGGATGTGGAGAAAGGGGAACCCTCTTACACTGCTGGTGAGAATGCAAACTGGTACAGCCACTCTGGAAAACAGTATAGAGTTTTCTCAAAACGTTAAAAATAGAATTACCCTGGGAAGGAGGAGCAAGATGGCAGAGGAATAGGAGACCTAAATTTCATCTGGTCCCAGGAATTCAGCTAGATAGG
Organism: Phoca vitulina; assembly: GCF_004348235.1. Taxonomy (NCBI): domain Eukaryota; kingdom Metazoa; phylum Chordata; class Mammalia; order Carnivora; family Phocidae; genus Phoca; species Phoca vitulina. The sequence goes on from NW_022589786.1 coordinate 5,493,797, forward strand.
TATCAAACCATTCTGAACACCTATGAACTCAACAGGAGATTGAAGAAAAGAATAGCAGCAATTATATGAACAGAAAAGCGACCACTTTCTGGAAGGTAGGACATGTGGAGAAGTAAATCCGAGGCAATATTCAGGAGGATAGATGGTGGGGGAGGGGGCCTCAGTCAGCCGCTACCGGGAAGTGATAGAGCAGCAGAGACAAAATCAAAACTCTTAGAAGTCTGCTCTGCTGAGGGATGTCGCTCCAGTGGCTAAGCGGGGGGTGGAACCCTCGCTGGGACAGTGTGGTCTCAGGACCCTCGGGGTCATAGAAAGACTGGGGGTGCCTGAGTGTGGCAGAGCTCCCAGGTATTGGAGAAGGGAAGCCAGGTGCAGTGACGGAGCCAAGGAGTGGGCTCTCAGCTCCGGGTTGCCATAAACCGTGATCCATGGCAAAATCGGGCCACTGCTCTTCCAGCAGGGACCCAACAAATGGCAGATCCAGGGAGACTCCCCTTCCTCCCCCGGGAGGAGCGGCGCAGGAGCACACCACAGGGATCTGCTGGGTTTGGAGACTCCACACGGGGTCAGGTGCCAGAGATAGAAACAGTCGGTCACAGGCCAGGTGAGCATGGAGTACAGCCGGAGACCAGGGAGACAGGGGTGATTGACTGCTTTTCTCTGGGGGTTCACTGAGGAGTGGGGCCCTGAGTTCTCGGCTCCTCTGGGGTGGAGATTGGGAGGCTGCCATTCTCACTGTCGTCCTCCAAAGGTGTAGGGAAAGCTAGCAGGGAACAAAAGCTCCCGATAGCAAACCGGAGCAGATTCCTTAGCCTGGACCTGGCAAGGGCAGGGCAATTCTGCCTCCAGCAAAGACATTTGGGAACCACGGCAACAGGCCCCTCCCCCAGAAGATCAGCAAGAACAGCCAGCCAAGACCAAGTTTACCGATCAATGAGAATGGCAGAACTCCAGTGCTAGGGAAATACTGCACATAGAATTCATGGCTTTTTTCCCATGATTCTTTAGTCTTTCAAAGTTAATTTTTTTAATTTTCTTTTTTTTTTTGAATTTTTCTTTTTGCCTTTTTCAACCAACATCTTATCACTCCCTTTTGAAAAATCTTTTATTTTTCATTTTTAGAGTCATATTCTATCCCTTCATTGTAGTTAAACTTATTTTTGGTATATATATAAGTTTTTCTCTCTTTAAAATTTTGGCCTAGAGCTTCTTCTAACAAAATATACCCTAAATCTCTAGTGTATGGCTTTGTTCAAATCTCCTGCCTGATCACATTCTCTCTCTGTTTTTTTTTTTTTTTAATTTCTATTCTTTCTTCTTACAACCAACAACTTATCAATTCCTTTTATAAAATCTTTTATAATTGTCATCTTTACAGTCATATTCCAACCCTTCATTGTATTTACCCTTATTTTTGTACATATGTAAGTTTTTCTTTTTTTAAAGTTTTGGGAGGCAGTTTCTTCTAACAGATCAAAATACACCCAACATCTAGTGTGTGAAACTGATCTACTCACCAGCCTGATCATATTTGATCATATTCTGTTTTTTTTCCTTTTTCTTTTTCTTTTTTCTTTCTTTCCCCTTCTTTTCCCCCAGTTTCACGTCTCCTCTGATTTGTTTAGTGTATATTTTTCTGCGGTCATTGTTACCCTGTTACCATTTTGTTCTCTCATTCATTGATTCTCCTCTGGACAAAATGACAAGATGGAAAAACTCACCTCAAAAAAAAAGAACAAGAGGCAGTACCGACTGCCAGGGACCTAATCAATATGGACATTAGTAAGATGTCAGAACTAGAGCTCAGAATGATGATTATAAAGATACTAGCTGGGCTTGAAAAAAAGCATGGAAGATACTAGAGAATCCCTTACTGGAGAAATAAAAGAACTAAAATCTAACCAAGTCGAAATCAAAAAGGCTATTAATGAGGTGCAATAAAAAATGGAGGCTCTAACTGCTAGGATAAATGAGGCAGAAGAGAGAATTAGTGATATAGAAGGAGAATAAAGAAGCTGAGAAAAAAGGCATAAACAACTACTGGACCATGAGGGCAGAATTCAATAGATAAGTGATACCATAAGATGAAACAATATTAGAAAATTGGGATCCCAGAAGAAGAAAAAAGAGGGAGAGGGGCAGAAGGTATATTGGAGCAAATTATAGCAGAGAACTTCCCTAATTTGGGGAAGGAAACAGGCATCACAATCCAGGAGGCACACAGAACCATCCCCAAAATCAGTAAAAATAGGTCAACACCCCGACATCTAATAGGAAAACTTACGAGTCTCAGAGACAAAGAGAAAATCCTGAAAGCAGCTCGGGACAAGAGGTCTGTAACTTACAATGTTAGAAACATTAGATTGGCAGCAGTCCTATCCACAGAGACCTGGCAGGCCTGAAAGGACTGGCATGATATATTCAGAGCACTAAATGAGAAAAATATGCCAAGAATACCATATCCAGCCAGGCTGTCATTGAAAATAGAAGGAGAGATAAAAAGCTTCCAGGAAAAACAAAAACTGAAAGAATTTGCAAACACGAAACCGGCCCTACAAGAAATATTGAAAGGGTCCTCTAAGCAAAGAGAGAGCCTAAAAGCAACATAGACCAGAAAGGAACAGAGACAATATACAGTAACAGTCACCTTACAGGCAATACAATGGCACTATATTCATATCTTTCAATAGTTACCCTGATTGTAAATAGGCTAAATGCCCCAATCAAAAGACACAGGGTATTATATTGGATAAAAAAAACAAGACCCATCGATATGCTGTCTGCAAGAGACTCATTTTAGACCCAAAGACACCTCCTGATTGAACGTGAGGGGGTGGAAAACCCTTTACCATGCTAACGGACATCAAAAGAAAGCTGGGGTGGCAATCCTCATATCAGACAAATTAGATTTTAAACCAAACACTATAATAAGAGATGAGAAAGGACACTATATCCTACTTAAAGGGTCTATCCAACAAGAAGATCTAACAATTGTAAATATCTATGCCCCTAACATGGGAGCAGCCAATTATATAAGCCAATTAATAACAAAATCAAAGAACCACAATGATAACAATACAATAATAGTAGGGGACATTAACACCCCCTGCACTGAAATGGACAGATCATCTAAGCAAAAGATCAACAAGGAAATAAAGACTTTAAATGACACACTGGACCAAATGGACTTCACAAATATATTCAGAACATTCCAACCCGAAGTAACAGAATACACATTCTTCTTTATGCCCATGGAACATTCTCCAAAAGAGATCACATCCTAGGTCACAAATCAGGTCTCAACTGGTACCAAAAGTTTGGGATCACTCCCTGCATATTTTTGGGCCACAATGCTTTGAAAGTAGAACTCAATCACAAGAGGAAAGTCAGAAAGAACTCAAATACATGGAGGCTAAAGAGCATCCTACTAAAGAATGAATGGGTCAACCAGGAAATTAAAGAAGAATTAAAAAAAATTCATGGAAACCAATGAAAATGAAAACACAACTGTTCAAAATCTTTGGGATGCAGCAAAGGCAGTCCTAAGAGGAAAGTATATAGCAATACAAGCCTTTCTCAAGAAACAAGAAGGGTCTCAAATACACAACCTAACCCTGCATCTAAAGGAGCTGGAGAAAGAACAGCAAATAAAGCCTAAACCCAGCAGGAGAAGAGAAATAATAAAGATCAGAGCAGAAATCAATGAAATAGAAACCAAAAGAACAGAAGAGATAAACGAAACTAGGAGCTGGTTCTTTGAAAGAATTAACAAGATTGATAAACCCCTGGCCAGACTTATCAAAAAGAAAAATGACCCAAATAAATAAAATCATGAATGAAAGAGGAGAGATCACCACCAACACCAAAGAAACACAAACAATTATAAGAACATATTATGAACAACTATATGCCAGCAAATTAGATAATCTGGAAGAAATGGGTGCATTCCTAGAGATGTATAAACTACCAAAACTGAACCTGGAAGAAATAGAAAACCTGAACAGACCCATAACCAGCAAGGAAATTAAAGCTGTAATCAAAAATCTCCCAACAAACAAGAGTCCAGGGCCAGATGGCTTCCCAGGGGAATGCTACCAAACATTTAAAGAAGAATTAATACCTATTCTTCTGAAACTGTTCCAAAAAATAGAAATGGAAGGAAAACTTCCAAACTCATTTTATGAGGCCACCATTGCCTTGATCCCCAAATCAAAGACCCCATCAAAAAGGAGAATTACAGACCAATATCCCTGATGAACATGGATGCAAAAATTCTCACCAAAATACTAGCCAATAGGATCCAACAGTACATTAAAAGGATTATTCACCACGACCAAGTGGGATTTATCCCTGGGCTGCAAGGTTGGTTCAACATCCACAAATCAGTGTGATACAATACATTAATAAAAGAAAGAACAAGAACAATATGATCCTCTCAATAGATGCAGAAAAAGCATTTGACAAAGTACAGCATCCTTTCTTGATTAAAACTCTTCACAGTGTAGGGATAGTGGGTACATACATCAATATCATAAAAGTCATTTCATAGAATGAAAAAACCATGGTGAATATCATTCACAGTGGAGAAAAAACTGAGAGCTTTTCCCCTAAGGTCAGGAACATGGCAGGTATGTCCACTATTACCACTGCTATTCAACATAGTACTAGAAGTCCGAGCCTCAACAATCAGACAACAAAAAGAACTAATTGGCAAAGAAGTGAAACTCTCACTTTTTGCAGATGATATGATACTTTATGTGGAAAACCCAAAAGACTCCACCCCAAAACTGCTAGAACTCATACAGGAATTCAGTAAAGTGGCAGGATATAAAATCAATGCACAGAAATCAGTTACATTTTTATACCCCACAACAAGACAGAAGAAAGAGAAATTAAGGAGTCAATCCCATTTAAAATTGCACCCAAAACCATAAGATACCTAGGAATAAATCTAACCGAAGAGGCAAAGAATCTGTACTCAGAAAACTAGAAGATACTCATGAAAGAAATTGAGGAAGACACAAAGAAATGGAAAAACATTCCATGCTCATGGATTGGAAGAACAAATATTGTGAAAATGTCTATGCTACCTAGAGCAATCTACACATTTAATGCAATCCCCATCAAAATACCATCCACTTTTTTCAAAGAAATGGAACAGATAATCCTAAAATTTGTACGGAACCAGAAAAGACCCAGAATAGCCAGACGAATGTTGAAAAAGAGAAGCAAAGCTGGTGGCATCACAATTCCAGACTTCCAGCTGTATTACAAAGCTGTAATCATCAAGACAGTATGGTACTGGCACAAAAACAGACACATAGATCAATGGAACAGAACAGAGAGCCCAGGAATGGACCCTCAACTCTATGGTCAACTCATCTTCGACAAAGCAGGAAAGAATGTCCAATGGCAAAAAGACAGTCTCTTCAACAAATGGTGCTGGGAAAATTGGACAGCCACATGCAGAAGAATGAAACTGGACCATTTCCTTACACCACACACAAAAATAGAGTTAAAATGGATGAAAGACCTAAATGTGAGACAGGAATCCAACAAAATCCTTGAGAAGAACACAGGCAGCAACCTCTTCAACCTCAGCTGTAGCAACTTCTTCCTAGACACATTACCAAAGGCAAGGGAAGCAAGGGCAAAAATGAACTATTGGGACTTCATCAAGATAAAAAGCTTTTGCACAGCAAAGGAAACAGTCAACAAAACCAAAAGACAACAGACAGAATGGGAGAAGATATTTGCAAATGACTTATCAGATAAAGGGCTAGTATCCAAAATCTATAAAGAACTTATCAAACTCAACACCCAAAGAACAAATGATCCAATCAAGAAATGGGCAGAAGACATGAACAGACATTTTTCCAAAGAAGACATCCAAATGGCCAACAGACACATGAAAAAGTGCTCAACATCACTCGGCATCAGGGAAATACAAATCAAAATGTCAATGAGATACCACCTCACACCAGTCAGAATGGCTAAAATGAACAAGTCAGGAAACGACAGATGTTGGCAGGGATGTGAAGAAAGGGGAACCTCCCTACACTGTTGGTGGGAATGCAAGCTGGTGCAGCCACTCTGGAAAACAGTATGGAGGTTCCTCAAAAAGTTGAAAATACAGCTACTGTATGACCCAGCAATTGTACTACTGGGTATTTACCCCAAGGATACAAATGTAGTGATCTGAAGGGGTACGTGCACCCCAATGTTTATAGCAGCAATGTCCACAATAGCCAAACTATGGAATGAGGCAAGATGTCCATCAACAGTTGAATGGATAAAGAAGATGTGATACACACACACACACACACACACACACACACACACACACACACACACACTGGAATATTATGCAGCCATCAAAAGGAATGAAATCTTTCCATTTACAATGACATCAATGAAACTAGAGGGTATTATGCTAAGGAAATATGTCAATCAGAGAAAGACATGTATCATATGATCTCACTATTGATATGTGGAATTCTTAATCTCTGGAAACAAACTGAGGGTTGCTGGAGTGGTGGGGTGTGGGAAGGATTGGGTGGCTCGATGATAGACATTGGGGAAGATATGTGCTATGGTGAGTGCTGTGAAGTATGTAAGACTGGTGAATCACAGACCTGTACCTCTGAAACAAATAATACATTATATTTAAAAATAAATAAATAAAAGAAGATAGTAGGAAGGGAAAAATGAAGGGGGGAAATCGGAGGGTGAGATGAACCATGAGAGACTATGGACTCTGAATAACAAACTGAGGGTTGTAGAGGGGAAGGGTTTGGGGGGATGGTTTAGCTTTGTGATGCGTATTAAAGAGGGCATGTATTGAATGGACCAGTGGGTGTTATACACAAACAATGAATCATGGAACACTACATCAAAAACTAATGATGTAGGGGTGCCTGGGTGGCTCAGTCATTAAGCGTCTGCCTTCGGCTCAGGTCATGGTCCCAGGGTCCTGGGATCGAGCCCCGCATCTGGCTCCCTGCTTGGCAGGAAGCCTGCTTCTCCCTCTCCCTCTCCCCCTGCTTGTGATCCCTCTCTCGCTGTGTCTCTGTCAAATAAATACATAAAAATCTTTAAAAAAACAAAACAAAACAAAAAAAACTAATGATGTAATGTATGGTGATTACCATAACATAATAAAATAAAATTAAAAAGAAATAGAACTACCCTATGATCCAGCAATTGCACTATTCAGTATTTACCCAAGGAATGCAAAATACTAATTCAAAGGGATACACACACCTCAATGTTTATAGCAGCATTATCTATAATTGCCAAGCTATGGGAACAGCCCAATTTTCCATCAATGGATGAATGGATAAAGAGATAGATAGATAGATAGATAGGTAGATAGATAGATAATTATTCAGCCATAAAAGAGAATGAAATCTTGCCATTTGCAAAACATGGATGGAGCTAGAGAATATTATGCTAAGCAAAATAAGTCAGTCAGAGAATATTATGCTAAACAAAATAAGTCAGTCAGAGAAGAAATAACATATGATTTCACTCATGTGGAATTTAAGAAATAAAACAAAGGAGCAAAGGGAAAAAGAGAGGCAAACCATGAAACAGATTCTTAACTATAGAGAACCAACTAATGCTTACCAGAGGGGAGGTAGATGGGGGAATGGGTTAAATAGGTGATAGGGATTAAAGAGTGCTCCTGCTGTGATGAGCACTGGTTGAATTATTATACTGTACACCTGAAATTAATATTACATTGTATGTTAACTAACTTGAAAATTAAATAACAACTTTAAAAAATCTATCAACGTATATTAACAGGTTAAAGATGGAAAATACAATATTGTACCAATCCAGAAAAGGAATTTGACAAAATTCAGTATCCATTCATGATTTAAAAAAATAGCAATCTCTCAGAAACACAAGAATAGAAGGGATTTTCCTCAGCTTAATAAAGATCTCTACAAAAAACAAAAAGCAAAACCTACAGCTAATGCATCTCTTACTGATAAAAGACTGAATGAATGCTTTTCCCCCAAGATCAGGAACAGGTAGGGACATTTGTTCTCACCACTCTAATTTAACATAGCAGTGGAAGTTCTACCCAGTGGAACAGACAAGGAAAGGAAAGGAAATAAAGGATATATAGATAAAAAAGGAAGAAATGAAACTGTCAATATCTACAGGTGACATGATTGCCTATAAAGAAATTTCAAAGAATCCACCAAACCCTGCCCCCCTCCCAGAAAAAACCTAGAACATGTAAGTAGGTCCAACAAGGTCAAAGGGTTTAAGACAAATATCAGCTGCATTTCCATCTACTACCAATTAGCACATGGACATCAAAATTAAAAAAGAAAAGAATGATCTATAATAGCTCAAAATACTTATATGTATATCTAACATGTATAAGACTTGCATGCTGAAAAATAAAAACTGCCTCTGAAAGAAATCACTGTATGCCTTATAATACATGTACTGTGTTCATGCATTGAAAGACCGAAGATAGTGAAAGATGTCAATTCTCTTCAAATTGATATAGGTATAATGTAATTCTTGTCAAAATCCCAGCAAGATTTTTTGTAGATATAGGCAAATTTTCCTAAAATAATTATATGGACATTCAAAGGAACTAGAAGAGGTAACACCATTCTGAAAATGAATGTGGGAAGAATCAGTTTACTTTTTCAAGACTTAATATATAGCCTCAGTAATCAAGATCATTTAGCATCAGTGGATGTATAGATAAAAAGATCAATGGAACAGAATAGAGAACTCAGAAATAGATGTATACAAATATGCCCAACTCATTTTTGATAATGGGACAAAAGCAGTTAGAAGAGTTTTTGGGGTTTTTGTTGTTGTTGTTTGTGGGGTTTTTTTGTTTTTGGTTTTTTTAAGAATGGTGCTGGAAAGGGCACCTGGGTGGCTCAGTCATTAAGCATCTGCCTTCAGCCCAGGTCATGATCCTAGGGTCCTGTGATCGAGCCCCACATCAGGCTCCCTGCTTCTCGGGAAGCCTGCTTCTCCCTCTCCCACTCCCCCTGCTTGTGTTCTCTCTCTCTCTGTGTCTCTGTCAAATAAATAAAATCTTAAAAAAAAAAAAAGAATGGTGCTGCAAAAATTGGACATACATAGACACACACACACACAAGAATATCAACCTAAATCTCACATTGTATAAAAAGAGTTAAGTCAAAATGAATCATGGACTTAAATATAAAACATAAAGCTATACACATTTGTGAATAAAATGCAAGATAAAATCTTTAGGATCTAGGTCTAGGCAAGGACTTTTAACTTGACACCAAAAGCATGATCCATAAAAAAAAAAAATTGAGAAATTGGATTTCATTAGTATTAAAAATTTTTGCTTGTGAAAGAGTGTGTTAAGAGATGAAAAGGCAAGATACAGAGTAGGAGAAAGTATTTACAAAACTTATATCTGGCAAATGACTACTATCTATAAAATATAAAGAACTCTTAAATGTAACATTAAAAAATCAAATAATCAAATTAGAAGATGGGCAAAAGATATGAATAGACATTTCACAGAGGAGGAAAAACAGATGACAAGCATATGAAAAAATGTTCAGTATCATTAACCTTTCAGGAAATGCAAATTAAAATCACAATGAAACATCACTACACACCTAGCAGAATGGCTAAGATAAAAAATAAATAAATAAAAGTGAAACCGAATGCTTGTGAGGATCCAGGTGAGTGATTAAACTGTGATATAACCATACTTTGGAATACTACTCAACAGAAAAAAAGAAAAAAAAAGTAAAAGGAACTATTGATTTATGTGACCATGTGACAACCTAGACAAATCTTTAGAGATTTATTCTGAGTGAAAAATTCAGTCCCAAAGTGTAACATACTGTGTGATTTCACTCATACAGAATTCTTATAATGAAAAATTACAGAAATGAACAACAAATTGGTGGGTTCAGTGGTTAAAGATGGGTCAAGGTTGGGAATCAAGTGGGAAGTGGACTATAAAAGGGTAACATGATCCTTGAAGTGGCAGACATATTCTGCACCTTGAATGTATAAATGTCAATATTCAGGTTGTGATATTCTACTATAGCTTTCCAAGGTGTTACCATTGGGGCAAACTGAGTAAATAGTATATAAAATCTTTCTCTATTATTTTTAAAAACTATAAATTTATGATTATCTCAAAATAAAATGTTTAATTTAAAAATTTGGTGACGGGTGTATTTCTAGAGAGAAGTAAATGAGTTCCCCATCTAACAATGAATGGGCTGTTGGTATGTTTCTAGTAATCTACAGCACAGCTTCTGTCCTTCTAACTATGAGATGCTAGTATGTTATTTGGCACCTCACATGAGCATCAGGCCTTACAATGGGATTCATTTCCTGTATTCCTTTGATCCTACTTGGTGCCCCTCTCCCTTTCCCATCATTTGTCTTTCTCACATCTCTGTTAACACCCTCAATATTTTTTTTCCTTTTCAAAAGATGCTACAAAGAATTGATCTCTGAAAGTGAGAACATCAAAGATACAGGTTTACATCATTTTATGTAGAAGGAAAAATCACAAGGAATAGGTTATCTGGTATCTAATTTCAGCCTGATACTTCCTTGGGGAAAGATCCTGGGTGAAAACCTGGACAGCAGTATGCCTCAATTTCCCTCTATGTAACACGATTAGACTTTGTCTTTTCTACCTCATAATGCATTAATTATAAAAGTAGATGAAATAATAGAAGTCCAAAGGCTTTGTGAAGGAAGGGCTACTGCATATAGTTATTGTTGCATCTTGAGGACATCTGCTTTTACTAGGAGGCAGAGGTCTGAGCCACTCTCTCTAATGGCTTAGTTTTCACAGCCAACAAGAAGTTTTTTGTATAATCACCACCCAATTTATATACTTTTAAGACTACTTTTTGATAAAGAATGCAGTGGTTCCATTGCTGTCACAGGCACAGGAATGATCAGAAATGGCAATTTGAAAAAAACAGAACACTTTGCCCCCAAGAGATAGCACAGTATCCTACACACAGAAGGTCCTCAAAATATGTTGATTTGAATTGAATGATGCTTCCAAGAACTAGACCTTGCCAATCAATAATATCAACAAAACTTTGGTGGGAGGTTGCAATCATAAGTATGGCACTCTGCTTGTCATGCAAAAATTCAAAGCAACTGGTATTCCCAGAAAGTCTCTTATTATCCAGGTAATAAGCAGAGTAGTCTTTGCTTCACACTCAAGATGTTGGATGTCTGTTTTGTTCCTTACCCCTCATCTGATCAAAACACTATAACCTAAATCACAGATGGTGAATTCATAGAATATGTACTGCTACCCTTTCCTCCCACACTCAAGGAAGACATTACTAATTGAAAATAAATCCTGCTGTCAATTAATCATAACTAATCATTCAAGAAACCTATTTGTGACAACATGGAGGGACCTAGAGTGGATTGTGCCAAATGAAATAAGTCAGGCAGGGAAAGACAAATACCATATGATTTAAGTTATATTTGGAATCTAAAAAACAAAACAAATGAACAACAACAATAAAAAGCCTCCAAAAACCAGACTCTTAAAAATAGAGAACTGGTGTTTACCAGAGGGGAAGTTGAGGGGGGCAGGTGAAATAAATGAGATTAGGAGGTATGAACTTCCAGTTATAAAATAAGTCATAGATGAAAATTACAGCATAGGGAATATCATCAATGATATTGTAATAACATTGTATGGTGACAGATGGTGACGACACTTCTCATGGTAAGCACTAATTTATAGGGATTGTCAAATCACTATATTGTACAACTGAAATTAATATAAGTTGTATGTCAACTATACTTCAACAACAAAAGGAATGAAACAAAAGAAGACACCCATTGGTCAATCCTTGTTAATGTGCTCTTTGCACACAAGTCGTATAATACCAGTCTCCATTTGTATATTGTGATTTGGTGTCTATTATATGTAAGGCAATAGAGAAGGTGACCACTGATTTTAAGGCACTCAGAGTCAATTAGAACAGAAGACTTCAGTTAGCCAGCATATAGTACATCATTAGTTTTTGATGTAGTGTTCAATGATTCATTAGTTGCGTATAATAAAAAAACAAATAAAACTTTATTTATAAAACAAAAAGAACAGAAAACTTCAGTTCACATAATTCTGCATTGGGGTAGGCATGCTGAAGTGCTGGAAGAAAGGCACAAGCATCAAGGGAAGTCTAAAAAGTAAGAGATTACATGTTACTAGTAAGATCTGGGAAGTCTTCCTGGTCATGTGCAAAAGTGTTTCATCATCCCCAAGGTAGAGAAGACTTTCATTTCCAGAGATGAGAGAAAGAGCATTCTATTCAGAGAACAAAGGCAATAAAAGGAGGGATGTGTATGGTATGTACAGGAAACAAGGCTTTAGTTTGGTGCAGAGGGTGTTTTGAGGGAAATGACAGGATAGGAAATTTAATAGGAAAACTGGGGCCAAATCTTGGAGGACTGAAGAACAAATCAAGTCAAAATACTGGTGCCTCCCAACACACCCAGTGTATAGATATAACAGACTTATAGCACATCAAAGTCAGAAAAGATGTCAAAGAAATAAAATTCTTACTTTTGAGACAGAGACAACATTTTACAGATGAAGAAACTGAGAGTCATAGAGGTTAGGTATCTGGGCCAAGTTCCAGAACTGAATGGAATCCAGGAGTTTTACTACCTATTGAATAGCATGTTTTGTTTTGTTTTGTTTTCCCCCCCCAGTTGTCTGTCTCTGGGCACAGAAGTAGATAATAAAGACCACCTATGCCTTCTCTGGTTGAATTACACATTTTCTAGACTCTTCACCAATAGTGACTTTTTCTTTCTAATTCAATTTCAGCTCAAAAGTCACTTATTTGGGGAGGCCTTCCCTGACCATACTGTCTGAAGTAGCCCTTCACATCACTGTCCATACCATCAACCTGATTTTCTTCACAGCAGGAACCACACTTTGAAATTACTTTGTTCATTTATCAATTTATTTTTTGTCTTCTCCTTTAGAAGTCAAGTTCTGTTCATTCTTTCTTTCTGCTTCTCCTAAAATTCTATCTTAAATTACTAGCAATGTTCTAAATCTAGGGGAAAAAAGAGAGAAAGAGACAAGCAAGAAGGTTAAAAGGAAGAGAGGTGGAGAGAGGAAATTTCCAAGGAAGTTAATACAGGTTAACTAGTTCACTGAACAAACTATGAGCACCCACTGTGAAGCACTGTGTTAGACAGTAATAAGAGAGATACAAAAGCAAGCAAATAAGCATGATATTGTCCCTATTTTCAAAGAGGTTACTGCCCAGAGATAAAGTCCAAATGTTTCAGGTCATTAACCAGATAAAAATACAACTGTGAATAATGCAAAGAATGAGAAACATGAATTGCTATGTGAGCAAAAGATATCAAGATTTGACCTTATCAGGGAAGGCTCCACTGAGAAAATGATGTTTGAGTGGAGATCTCAAGGTAAGTATGAGTAAATGAAGTGAAGAGAAGGAAGAATATTCTAGGAGGAGGGAACCACATTTCAACAGTCAAGTGTCTCATGCCTGTTTATGTTACTGATAGTGATGGCAGTCTCCAGGCAGCCTAAGTGTCTCTGCCACTCTGGGATGCTGACATTCTAGCAGGGCCCCTGGACATAGGAGGAAAAGGTGGTGTGACAGGATCAGCAGTACCAATTAATTAACATTCTTTGCACTAGAATCATTGTTAGTCTCAGAATAAACACTGAATAGCTAATGCCATGTTATCGGTCTACAGCAGAATTTTAATTTGCATGCTTTATGACACTAATACTTTTACACTATCCAGTAGATAGCTTTTAGAGTCATCTTTCTCTCCAATATTTTAATACAGTGTGGGAACAAATTAGTTTTCCCCCCTCCTTCCCCCTAGAATTCTTTCCTCTGGGCATCAATGTATTTCTTTTCACACTTCCATTAATTGACTTGTGTATTAATTTAACTAACATTTGTTGACTATGGGCAAAGTCCATGGCAGGAACTACGAGGGATTCTGGCTCTCAGAAAGCAGGCATGCTCACAGACTGAACACTTTCTTTTCTTCTACATTGAAGAATCCACCTCTATTTGCAGTTGTTCAAACATAATACTGTTCCAGGTCTTTTTGCATTGGACCTGTTTTCCCATCGCTTGGACATCTTTCCTTTATATACCTGACAATCTCTAAGATTTGTCTTAAATTCTGTCTTTTCTTTGAGGCCATGAATCTCTCAGGATTGTTTTGATTGCAACTGACAGAAAACCCAATTCTAACTATCTTCTATTTCTAAAGGAAATATATTGTCTTTTGTAGCTAAACAATCCTGGGGGAAATGTGGCTTCAGGAATAGCTTGTTTCAAAGCAAACCAATGTTAGGTCTTTTTTTTTTTTTTTTTTTTTCCATATTTTGGTTTTTCTTCTGTATAGATTCTAGACCCTATGAACAGATCCTCTAAACTGTTGACTTCAAACCTTGGGGGGAAATCAAGTATACCTTCCCATAGATCTCAGGGAAAGGTTTCATTTCTCATTGGCCTGTACTGATCTCACAATGTCCTTGAACTTATTACTATTTTCAGTGGAATGCAGGGCATTAGTCACATGACAGGCAGGCCCAGTCACATGATAATCTTCTTGACCTATCGGTATTCCTTGAATACTTCCTTCATTCCTATCATGCATGTTTGCCTTTCTTTAGCTCCATAAATACTTACAAAACTGTATTTTCTACCTGCTTGGAAATTCACTCTAACAGTAAGATGGAAAAAGGCATAGTGATAGCGATGACAGAGTCTGTTAGTGGCTTACTTGTAAAGATAGTGATAAATAAGTTTATTCCTTTGGCTTTCTCTGCCCAAAGTATCATAGGGACCCATACAAAATTACAGTTTAAAGAAGGAAATATAGCCTACATTCAAGAGACAATATGGTAGTGTTTTCAAACATGATTATAATTAAAATAGTATCATTAATGTATATTATATGCTAGATATTGTGCTGAGGGTTTTACTAACATTCTGCATTTAAGCCATCTCAAGTATTTCAGCAAGTATATGACTATCAAATTTGAATCCATTGTGTTAAGAGATGAGAATACAACAGTACACAAAACCCAGAAAGGTATTGCTCTCATAAAGTCATACAGCCACAGTACAGGAGATAGACATTATTCAAATAATTATGCATATAAACATCAAATTACACAGTGGATGGTTTACAGTGAAGAAGCACAGCATGCTATGAGAATATACAGCAGGGCATTTCTGGGACCTCAAGAAAAAATCTTCTGGAGAATTTATGCTTGAACTCAGACTCTGGGGTGGGTCTAGTGTTAACGAGATGGAGAAAGGAGAGATATTCCAGATAGAGGACACCATGTGGTCAAATGCTCCAAAGGGCAAGGAAAAATGGTATGTTTAAAGATATGAAAGAAGACCAGAGTGACTAGGGCATTGAGAAATAGTGTAACCTTTGGATAAGCTGATGCAGAATATAAAACTGAAAATAATGTCCAACCTTGCAGGGCTTTGGTAGTCTACAGTATATATTTTGATTTTAGAGTAACCAAAAATAATTGCAGGATTTTGAGCATAGGAGTGACTTGATAGATTGCGTTGCAAAGCAAGAAAGAAGCTAGGAGGGAGACAAACTAGGAATATATTGTATACGCCAAGAGACATTGCTGTGGCATTAACAAAAGAGGTGAAGAAATTGACCAATTCAGGAGATTATCAGGGGGTAAAATTGGAATTACTTCATCATGACAAGTTTTGGATTAGATGTGGGAGGGTGGGGTGAGAGAGAGGGAAGTGTCAAGATGAAGACCAAGTATGTGTGGTTATCTTAGTATGAACCAAAGGTACTAATAGGAAGGCAGAAAAGTATTGAATACTTCAATAGGGGAATTAGGGGATATAAATAGGACTGGAGGAAAGGAAACTGTATAATCAAAAGAAAAGAGGTAGGCCCATGAGTAGTTTTGTTGGGCAGAAAATTGGCAGGAGCCATTTGCTAAGGATAAATAGAAGACAATAAGACAGGAAAATAGGATGGGAACAGATCAAGCAGGGTGTCAGGAACCAGGCTAAAGTGTTTACAAAGGATCCAGTGGCAAGGGAGAAACACCACAATTTTTAGACAAGAGGAATGGCATGACCACATAAACATGTCAGGAAGATTTGTAGTCACTTATTAAAGAAGAATGGAGGAGCATAATGAAGAGAACAGAGGAGATTGGAGGGGTTGGGCAGGGCAGTAGAGACTGATGCCATATGTTCAAAAGAGGATAATGGAGATAGGGCCAAAAATCAGATCCAAATTCTGAAGTAGCATGAGTATGCCAACATGCTAGATACTATGAGGTTTATGAAGGATTAATAGGTTATCCTCTGCCTCAGGGAATTTACCATTTAGGGAGGAGTAAGATTTTGTTCCATTTCATTAAGCCCAAATAAATAATATAAGATAGGAAAAATCCACAGAATTTCAGAGGACAGGGATCTAGGAAGGGATCTAGGAAGACCTCATAGAGAAACTGGAAGAATTTAGAATGTGGTTTTAAGTTCAGTAGACAGAAGGGAAAGGCATTGTCAGTGGATCCAAATTCTGAAGTAGTGTGAGTATGCCAATATGCTAGATACTATGAGGTTTATGAAGGATTAATAGGTTATCCTCTGCCTCAGGGAATTTACCATTTAGGGAGGAGTAAGATTTTGTTCCATTTCATTAAGCCCAAGTAAATAATATAAGATAGGAAAAATCTACAGAATTTCAGAGGACAGGGATCTAGGAAATGATCTAGGGATCTAGGAAGGGATCTAGGAAGACCTCATAGAGAAATTGGAAGAATTTAGAATGTGGTTTTAAGTTCAGTAGACAGAAGGGAAAAGCACTGTCAGTGGTCACAATCTCAAATGCACATGTCTTCAAAAGAATCTGAAGTCTGCTTAAAATTCCATTGTAACATGTCTGATTCCTTGGTGTGAGTTTGCCTGTCTTTGTTTTCAGCCCCTCCCAGCTAAGCACACTCTGCAAATTACTCTAAGGAGACCTACAGACCTTTTCTGGAGGAGTTAATGAAGATGGTAATGAGATTGGGCTGAACTATGATCTCAAAAAGCCCTCCTGTAGACACCTTGAACTCTTTGCAGCCTCTGATGCCACTCACTGCCACCCTTTGTCAGTTTTGCCAATATATTCTCTGACAGTTTTCAATCCTGATGACAGTGTTCATATCCAAGCCAATTTACAATTAATCTTGCAGATGGGCTCTCATCAAACTCCATCACACAATTTCCTGAGATGCCAACATATAATGCACAATGCATTTCTTTCATGTACTGTAATTATAATTTTACCAGAAAACCAGTCAAGGATTTCTAACATTTTTATCTTCGTAACTCTAAGTAGCATATCCATTTATATTCACAGCTATGGGGCTGATGACTTTGTTAGGAAATGGAAGTTGTAATTACCAGTAGTTTTTCTAGAATCATAGGAACAAAATATTTCACAGTAGGAAGTGAACTAAGAGGTCATTTGATAATAATTCTAATATTTGTGCAGTCATTTTACAGTTTTTAACCATTCTTCTCATTTGGCCCATGAGATACACTGGGCAGCTACCCATTCTGTAGCTGAAGAATCTGTGTTTTAGAGAAGAAATAGGACTTGCTCCAGGTGACACAGGTTAGCACCCCAATCTTAGAACCCAGGTCTTCTGATTCTTAGATTACTACTCTTTGTACTTTAGTGTATTGGTCTATAAAGTATAAATACTCTCAGAGGGTTGTCAAAGTAAAATTACATCAGGGGATTGGGAAGCAAAAACATCTGAAGTCTTATCAAATTTAGGAGTGAAGAAGCTATAGCCAACAGGAAGGATGCATGCCCAGTCTAAAGGCAATTACATAAAACATAATCCAAAACACTGTTCTGGGCAAATATACCACAAGTATAGACTGAATTTGGTCTCTGGACTACCAACTTATGACCCTTACTTTAACATCTGAGAAAAAACATGGTCACCCAATTCCCTGTCCCTCAGCTCCCCGATTTTTAATATTATTATCTTTGTGAGAATGTTTGATATTTCCTTCCCTTATTTCTTTGTCAAGTATTCAAATCCACAGGTTTTTATATGTACTTCTTTATATGTATTTTTGAGGATTACATTTACGTCAGGAAGCAAGTTAGGCATATGGTTATCCTGATCATTAGGATGGTATATGTATAAAAAAAGAGGCACAGTAAGATTTACTATAGGTGTTCAGAGAAAAGAACTTTCCCTGGGGACCGAGGTGATTAGCAAGAGCTTCCTGGAAAATATGGTACTTCAGCTGAGCCTTAAAGAATGGGTAGCCCTGATCACCCAGACAGCATGGTATTGGCACCAAAACAGACACATAGACCAATGGAACAGAATAGAGACTCCAGAAATAGACCTTCAACTCTATGGTCAACTAATCATTGACAGATCAGGAAAAAATATACAATGGAAAAAAGACAGTCTCTTCAATAAATGGTGCTGGGAAAATTGGACACCTATATGCAGAAGAATGAAACTGAACCATTCTCTTACACCATACACAAAGATAAACTCAAAATGGATGAAAGACCTCAATGTGACACAGGAATCTGTCAAAATCCTAGAGGAGAACACAGGCAGTAACCTCTTGGACATTGGCCATGGCAACTTCTTTCAAGACACGTCTCCAAAGGCAAGTGAAACAAAAGCAAAAATGAGCTTTTGGGACTTCATCAAGATAAAAAGCTTGTGCACAGCAAAGGAAACAGTCAACAAAACTAAGAGGCAGCCCACGGAATGGGAGAAGATATTTACAAATGACATTACAGATAAAGGGCTGATATCCAAGATCTATAAAGAACTTCTCAAACTCAACACTCAAAAAACAAATAACCCAGTCAAAAAATGCACAGAAGACATGAACAGACATTTCTCCAAAGAAGACATACAAATGGCTAACAGAAACATGAGAAAATGCTCAACATCACTAGCTATCAGGGAAATACAAATCAAAACCACAATGAGATATCACCTTACACCAGTTAGAATGGCAACAATGAACAAAACAAATGTTGGTGAGGATGTGGAGAAAGGGGAACATTCTTACATGGTTGGTGGGAATGCAAGCTGGTGTAGCCACTCTGGAAAACAGTATGGAGTTTCCTCAAGATGTTAAGAATAGAGCTACCCTACAACCCAGCAATTGCACTACCAGGTATTTACCCCAAAGATACAGATGTAGTGAAAGAAAGGGGCACATGCTACCCAATGTTCATAGCAACAATGTCCACAATAGCCAAACTGTGGAAGGAGCCGAGGTGTCCTTCAACAGATGAATGGATAAAGAAGATGTGGTCCATATATACAATGGAATATTATTCAGCCATCAGAAATGATGAATACCCACCATTTGCATCAACATGGGTGGAACTGGAGGGGATTATGCTAAGTGAAGTAAGTCAAGCAGAGAAAGACAATTATCATATGGTTTCATTCCTATGTGGAACATAAACAATAGCACGGAGGACCATAGGGGAAGGGAGGGAAATCCAAAGGGAGAGAAATCAGAGAGGGAGACAAACCATGAGAGACTATGGACCCCAGGAAACAAACTGAGGGTTTTGGAGGGGAGGGGGTTGGGGGGAGGGGGTAACAGGGTGATGGGTATTAAGGAGGGCACATGCTGTGATGAACACTGGGTGTTATACGTAACTAATGAGTCACTGAACACTACATCAAAAACTAATGATGTACTACACAGTGGCTAACTGAACATGATAAAAAAATAAAAATAAAAAAAGAATGGGTAGCCCTTTGATCATGATGTTCAATTAGTGGTCTCCAAATTGAGGGGCCAAGACAAGACTTTGAAAAAGAATGAAAGTATAGTATCTTTTATTAATTTTATCTATTTTTATGTATTTAAAAAAATTTTTTCTTAGCATGCAAAGCATATTTGTAGACAAATATCCGTATATAGTTTATAAACAAAAAATATTCATATATTTGAATAAATTCTCAAAAATATTTTCTAAAGAAGGATGAGACCAAACACTTTAGCCTTGGATAGACGATGATATGATTACCATTTTTTGAGTGGTTATTATGAAGTAGGTGCTTTGTTTTCAATTTCATTCCCTTTTGCTCCTCTCTTTATTATTTCCCTCTTTCTTCTTGTTTTGGCTTTATTTTGCTGTTCCTTTTTTAGGATCCTGAGGTGCGAGCTTAGATTATTGATATGAGAGTTTTCCTTTCTTCTATATATTAGGTGCTTTAACAGTTCCTCTATGCCTACATTAGCTCTAACTAACACATTTTGATATATTTTATTTTCATTTATCTCTATGTTTTTTAAAAATTTCTCTTGAGACTTCCTCTTTGACCCATGAATTATTTAGATATGAAATATTTAGAAACATGCTGTTTAGTTTCCAAGCGTTTGAAGATGATGTTATCTTTTGGTTAAAAATTTCTAGTTTGATTTCACTGACACTCTTTCAATTCATTTAAATTTACTAAGGTTTGTTTTGTGGCCTAATATATGTTGTATCTTGGTATATGTTCTGTGGGCATTGAAAAGAGTTTGTATTCTATTTTTGTTGGGTAGAGTGTTCAATAAATATCGATTAGATCATGCTGACTGATGATGCTGGATCCTTCTCTATCCTTACTGATTTTCTGTTTAGTTGTTTCATCAATTGCTGAAAGAGGGATGTTAAAGTCTTCAGCTATAATTGTGGATTTGTCTATATTCCTTTCAGTTCTGATTTTGCTTCGTGTATTTTGCAGCTTTGTTGTTCAGTGCATATACATTTGGATTGTTGTATCTTCTTGATACGTTGACACTTTTATGGTATATAACCTCCCTTTCTATCTCTGGTAATTTTCTCTGTGATAAAATCTACTTTATGGATATTAATATAGTCACTGCTTCCTTGTTTTGATTATTTAAATACTTCTTTTTCTTTTTTAAAAAATTTTTTAATTAACATATAATGTATTATTTGTTTCAGGGGTACAGGTCTGTGATTCATCAGTCTTACACAATTCACAGGGCTCACCATAGTACATACCCTCCCCAATGTCCATCACCCAGCTTCCCCATCCCTCCCACGCCCCTCAACTCCAGCAACCCTCAGTTTTTTTCCTGAGATTAACAGTCTCTTATGGTTTGTCTCCCTCTTGGTTTCATCTTACTTCATTTTTTCCTCCCTTCCCCTATGATCCTCTGTCTTGTTTCTCAGATTCCTCATATCAGTGAGATCATATGATACTTGTCTTTCTCTGATTGACTTTATTTCGCTTAGCATAATACCCTCTAGTTCCATCCACATCATTGCAAAGGGCTAGATTTCATTTTTTTGATGGCTGCATAATATTCCATTTTATATATATACCAAATCTTCTTTATCCATTCATCTGTTGATGGACATCTAGGCCCTTTCCAAAGTGTAGCTATTGTGGACATTACTGCTATAAACATTGGGGTGCATGTGCCCCTTCAGATCACAACATTTGTATCTTTGGGGTAAATACCAGTAGTGCAATTGCTGGGTCATAGGTAGCTCTATTTTCAACTTTTTGAGGAACCTCCATACTGTTTTCCAGAGTGACTGCACCAGCTTGCATTCCCACCAACAGTGTAGGAGGGTTCCCCTTTCTCTGCATCCTCGTCAACATCTGTCATTTCCTGACTTGTTCATTTTAGCCATTCTGACTGGTGTGAGGTGATATCTCATTGAGGTTTTGATTTGGATTTCCCTGATGCCGAGCGATGCTGAACACTTCTTCATGTGTCTGTTGGCCATTTGGATGTCTTCTTTGGAAAAATGTCTGTTCATGTCTTCTGCCCATTTCTTGATTGGATCATTTGTTCTTTGGGTGTTGAGTTTGATAAGTTCTTTATAGATTTTGGATACTAGCCCTTTATCTGATATGTCATTTGCAAATATCTTCTCCCATTCTGTCGGTTGTCTTGTGGTTTTGTTGACTGTTTCCTTTGCTGTGCAAAAGCTCTTCATCTTGATGAAGTCCCAATAGTTCATTTTTGCCCTTGCTTCCCTTGCCTTTGGTGATGTGTCTACGAAGAAGTTGCTACAGCTGAGGTCGAAGAGGTTGCTGCCTGTGTTCTTCTCAAGGATTTTGATGGACTCCTGTCTCACATTTAGGTCTTTCATCCATTTTAACTCTATTTTTGTGTGTGGTGTAAGGAAATGGTTGTTTCATTCTTCTGCATGTGGCTGTCCAATTTTCCCAGCACCATTTGTTGAAGAGACTGTCTTTTTGCCATTGGACATTCTTTCCTGCTTTGTCGAAGATGAGTTGACCATAGAGTTGAGGGTCCATTTCTGGGCTCTCTGTTCCATTGATCTATGTGTCTGTTTTTGTGCCAGTACCATACTGTCTTGATGATGACAGCTTTGTAATAGAACTTGAAGTCCAGAATTGTGATGCCACCAGCTTTGTTTTTCATTTTCAACATTCCTCTGGCTATGCGGGGTCTTTTCTGGTTCCATACAAATTTTAGGATTATCTGTTCCATTTCTTTGAAAAAAGTGGATGGTATTTTGATGGGGATTGCATTAAACGTGTAGATTGCTCTAGGTAGCATAGACATTTTCACAATATTTGTTCTTCCAATCCATGAGCATGGAACATTTTTCCATTTCTTTCTGTCTTCCTCAATTTCTTTCATGAGTATCTTCTAGTTTTCTGAGTACAGATTCTTTGCCTCTTCGGTTAGATTTATTCCTAGGTATCTTATGGTTTTGGGTGCAATTTTAAATGGGATTGACTCCTTAATCTCTCTTTCTTCTGTCTTGTTGTGGGGTATAAAAATGTAACTGATTTCTGTGCATTGATTTTATATCCTGCCACTTTACTGAATTCCTGTATGAGTTCTAGCAGTTTTGGGGTGGAGTCTTTTGGGTTTTCCACATAAAGTATCATATCATCTGCAAAAAGTGAGAGTTTCACTTCTTTGCCAATTAGTTCTTTTTGTTGTCTGATTGTTGAGGCTTGGACTTCTAGTACTATGTTGAATAGCAGTGGTAATAGTGGACATACCTGCCATGTTCCTGACCTTAGGGGAAAAGCTCTCAGTTTTTTCTCCACTGTGAATGATATTCACCATGGTTTTTTCATTCTATGAAATGACTTTTATGATATTGATGTATGTACCCACTATCCCTACACTGTGAAGAGCTTTAATCAAGAAAGGATGCTGTACGTTGTCAAATGCTTTTTCTGCATCTATTGAGAGGATCATATGGTTCTTGTTCCTTCTTTTATTAATGTATTACATCATATTGATTGATTTGTGGATGTTGAACTAACCTTGCAGCCCAGGAATAAATCTCACTTGATCATGGTGAATAATCCTTTTAATGTACTATTGGATCTTATTTGCTAGTATTTTGGTGAGAATTTTTGCATCCACATTCATCAGGGATATTGGTCTGTAATTCTCCTTTTTGATGGCGTCTTTGTCTGATTTTGCGATCAAGGGAATGGTGGCCTCATAAAATGAGTTTGGAAGTTTTCCTTCCATTTCTATTTTTTGGAACAGTTTCAGAAGAATAGGTATTAATTCCTCTTTAAATGTTTGGTAGAATTCCCCTGGGAAGCCATCTGGCCCTGGACTCTTGTTTTTTGGGAGATTTTTGATGACTGCTTCAATTTCCTTGCTGGTTATGGGTCTGTTCAGGTTTTCTATTTCTTCCAGGTTCAGTTTTGGTAGTTTATACATCTCTAGGAATGCATCCATTTCTTCCAGATTATCTAATTTGCTGGCATATAGTTGTTCATAATATGTTCTTATAATTGTTTGTGTTTCTTTGGTGTTGGTGGTGATCTCTCCTCTTTCATTCATGATTTTATTTATTTGGGTCATTTCTCTTTTCTTTTTGATAAGTCTGGCCAGGGGTTTGAATTCTTTCAAAGAACCAGTTCCTAGTTTTATTGATCTGTTCTACTGTTCCTTTGGTTTCTATTTCATTGATTTCTGCTCTGATCTTTATTATTTCTCTTCTCCTGCTGGGTTTAGGCTTTATTTGCTGTTCTTTCTCCAGCTCCTTTAGGTGTAGGGTTAGGTTGTGTACTTGAGACCTTTCTGTTTCTTGAGAAAGGCTTGTATTGCTATATACTTTCTTCTTAGGACCACCTTTGCTGCATCCCGAAGATTTTGAACAGTTGTGTTTTCATTTTCATTTGTTTCCATGAATTTTTTAAAATTATCTTTAATTTCCTGGTTGACTCATTCATTCGTTAGTAGGATGCCCTTTAGCCTCCATGTATTTGAGTTTTTTCCACCTTTCCTCTTGTGATTGAGTTCTAGTTTCAAAGCATTGTGGTCCAAAAATATGTGGGGAATGATCCCAATGTTTTAGTACTGGTTGAGACCTGATTTGTGACACAGGATGTGATCTATTCTGAAGAATGTTCCATGTGCACTAGAGTAGAATGTGTATTCTGTTGCTTTAGGATGAAATGTTCTGAATATATCTGTGAATTCCATGTGGTCCAGTGTGTCATTTAAAGCTTTTATTTCCTTGTTGATCTTTTGCTTAGATCATCTGCCCATTTCAGTGAGGGGGGTGTTAAAGTCCCCTACTATTATTGTATTATTTTCAACGTCTTTCTTTGATTGTTATTAATTGGCTTATATAATTGGCTGCTTCCATGTTAGGGGTATAGATATTTACAATTGTTAGATCTTCTTGTTGGATAGACCTTTTAAGTATGATGTAGTGTCCTTCTTTATCTCTTATTATAGATTTTGGTTTAAATTCCAATTTGTCTGAGGGCGCCTGGGTGGCTCAGCCATTAAGCATCTGACTTCAGCTCAGGTCATGATCCGAGGTTCCTGGGACCAAGCCCCACATTGGTCTCCCTGCTCAGCGGGAAGCCTGCTTCTCCTTCTCACACTCCCCCTACTTGTGTTCCCTCTCTTGTTGTCTCTCTCTGTGTCAAATAAATAAGTAAATAAGTAAATAAATAAATAAATAAATAAATAAATAAAATCTCTAAAAATATCTAATTTGTCTGATATAAGGATTGCTACCCCAGCTTTCTTTTGATGTCCATTAGAATGGTAAAGTGTTTTCCACCCCTTCACATTTAATCTGGAGGTGTCTTTGGGTCTAAAATGAGTCTCTTGCAGACAGCATATCGATGCACCTTGTTTTTTTATCCAATCATGATACCCTGTGTCTTGATTGGGGCATTTAGCCCATTTACATTCAGAGTAACTATTGAAAGATATGAATTTAGTGCCATTGTATTGCCTGTAATGTGACTGTTACTGTATATTGTCTCTGTTCCTTTCTGGTCTATGTTACTTTTAGGCTCTCTCTTTGCTTAGAGGACCCCTTTCAATATTTCTTGTAGGGCTGGTTTCATGTTCACAAATTCTTTCAGTTTTTGTTTTTCCTGGAAGCTTTTTATCTCTCCATTTTCAATGACAGCCTAGCTGGATATAATATTCTTGGCTGCATATTTTTCTCATTTAGTGCTCTGAATATATCCTGCCAGGTCTCTGTGGATAGGTCTGCTGCCAATCTAATGTTTCTACCATTGTATGTTATAGACCTCTTGTCCCGAGCTGCTTTCAAGTGTTTCTTTTTGTCTCTGAGACTTGTAAGTTCTACTAGTAGATGTCGGGGTATTGACCTATTTTTATTGATTTTTGAGGGGGGGTTCTGTGTGCCTCCTGGATTTTGATGCCTGTTTCCTTCCCCAAATTAGGGAAGTTCTCTGCTATAATTTGCTCCAATATACCTTCTGTCCCTCTATCTCTTTCTTCTTCTTCTCGGATCCCAATTATTCTAATGTTATTTTGGTTTATGGTATCACTTATCTCTCGAATTCTGCCCTCATGATCCAGTAGTTGTTTATCTCTCTTTTCCTCAGCTTCTTTATTCTCCATCATTTGGTCTTCTATATCACTAATTCTCTCTTCTGCCTCATTTATCCTAGCAGTTAGAGCCTCCATTTTTGATTCCACCTCGTTAATAGCCTTTTGATTTCTACTTGGTTAGATTTTAGTTCTTTCATTTCTCCAGTAAGGGATTCTCTAGTATCTTCTATCCTTTTTTCAAGCCCAGCTAGTATCTTTATAATTGCCATTCTGAACTCTAGTTCTGACATCTTACTAATGTCTGTATTGATTAGGTCCCTGGCAGTTGGTACTGCCCTTCTCCTTTTTTTTGAGGTGAGTTTTTCCATCTTGTCATTTTGTCCAGAGGAGAATAGATGAATGAGACAACAAAATGCTAAAAGAGTAACAACAACCCCTGAAAAGTATACACTAAACAAATCAGAAGAGAACCGAAACCAGGGAGAAAAGAAAGGAAAAAAAAAAAAAAAAGAATATGATCAGGCTGGTGAATAGAACAGAGCCACACACTAGATTTTGGGTGTATTTTGGTCTGTTAGAAGAAATTGCCTCCCAAAATTTTAAAGAAAGAAAAACTTATATATATATAAAATAAGGTTAAATACAATGAGGAGATAGAATATGACTGTAAAAATGAAAAATTAAAAAAATTTAAAAAAGGAATTGATGTTGGTTGAAAAAGGAAAGAAGAAAAATTCAACTAAAAAATAGAAAAAGAAAAAATAAAGAAAATTTAAAAAATTAACTTTGAAAGACTAAAGAATCATGGGGAAAAAGCCATGAATTCTATGTACTGTATTCCCCTAGCACTGGTGTTTTGCCATTCTCATTGATCAGTAAACTTGGTCTTGGCTGGATGTTCTGCCTGATCTTCTAGGAGAGGGGCCTGTTGCAGTGATTCTCAAATGTCTTTGCCAGAGGCAGAACTGCACCGCCCTTCCAGGGACCAGGGTAAGTAATCTGCTCAGGTTTGCTCTCAATAGCTTTTGTTCCCTGAAAGCTTTCCATATAGCTTTGGAGGAGGAGAGTGAAAATGGTGGCCTCCCAATCTCTGGTTCCAGAGAAGAGAGCTTAGGGCCCGACTCCTCAGTGAGCCCCCAGAGAAAAGCAGTCAATCACTCCTGTCTCCCTGGTCTCCGCACACTCTGTGCTCACCTAGCCTGTGACCGAGCATTTCTATCTCTGGCACATGACACCATTTGGAGTCTCCAAACCTAGCAGATTCCTGTGGCAGGCTCTTGTGCCACTCCCCCCGGGGGAAGAAGGGGAGTCTCCCTGGATCTGCCCCTTGTTGGGTCCCTGCTCGAAGAGCAATGCCCCGACTGTGCCACAGATCACAGTTTATGGCAACCCCGAGCTGAGAGCCCACTCCTTGGCTCTGTCTTTGCAGCCAGCTTCCCCACTCTGATACCTGGGAGCTCTGCCACACTCAGGCACCCCCAGTCTTTCTGTGACCCCAAGGGTCCTGGGACCACACTGTCCCAGTGAGGGTTCCACCCCCCTGCTTAGCCACTGGAGCGATGTCCCTCAGAGGAGCAGACTTCTAAAAGTTCTGATTTTGTGCTCCACTGCTCTATCATGCCAGTAGCTGGCTGAGAGAGGCTCCCTCACCACCGCGGTCTATCTTCCCAAATATTGCCTCAGATTCACTCCTCCACATGTCCCACATTCCAGAAAATGGTCACTTTTCTGTTCATAGAATTGCCGCTATTCTTTTCTTCAATCTCCTGTTGAGTTTGTAGGTATTCTGAATAGTTTGATAACTATCCAGCTGAATTCCTGGGACCAGACCAAATTTAGTTCTCCTACTCCTCTGCCATCTTGCTCCTCCTCTATCCTAAATAATATTTCTTTTTCACTCTTTTACTATCAAATTGCCTATATTATACTCAGAGTGACCTTTTTGTAGCAACATATTGATGGGTAATGTTTTCTAATCCACTCTGTCAATCTCTGTCTTTTAATTGGTGTTTTTAAATCATTTTATTTAATGTAGCATGTGTTTAAATCATTTCATTTAATGTAGCTATTGATGTAACAGGGCTTAAGTTTGCCATTTTGGTTTATCATTGGTTTCTCATTCTTTTTCTTATTTTTCTGTGGGTTGCTTGAATATTTTTAGAATTCCAGTTTGATTTATTGCGAGTGTTTTTTAGTGTATTTATTTGTATAGTTTTAGTGGTTACCATGGGTATTATATTACATGTAAGGAATTTAATAGTCTACTTGTATCATCATTTAACTCGGCTAAATGAAAATCTTCCTTCTTTTTATGTCTTTTTCCCTCCTCCATGTGTGTCTTAGTTATCTAGGGCTTCCATAACCAAATACCTTTGACTGAGTGGCTTAAACAATAGAAACATATTTCTCACAGTTATTGAGGCTGGCAATCTGAGATTAGGGTGCCAGCATGGTCTAGTTCTGGTAAGGACTGTCTTCCTGGCTTGCAGAAGGCCACCTTCATCCTGTGTCTTCAAATGACAGAGAGAAAAAAAGAAGGCTGAGGGGAAGTGGGAGAGGGAGAAGAAGAGAGGAAGAGAGAGAGAGAAAGAAGAGATAAGGGGAGGTCAGAGAGAGGAGGAAGAGAGAGAGCAAGCAAGCACACACTCTGGTGTTTCTTCTTATAAGGGCACTAATTTCATCATGAGGGCCCCATCCTGATGACTTCATTTAAACTAATTATCTCTCAAAGACCTATCTCTAAATACCATCACATTGAGAGAGGGTTTCAACATATGAATGGGGTGGACAGCACAATTCAATCCATAGCAATTTTTTAATATGATTGCCTTAAATATTTTCTCTAATACATTTAGAACCACATCAGACAGTGTTATAATTTTTGCTTTATCTGTCAAACAACACAGAAAGTTCAAGAAGAGGATAACAATCATTGTATTTATCCATATTTTTTGCTTACCTTGGTCTTTCTTCCCTTCTGATATTCTAAGTGTCCTTCTTTTATCATTGCCTTTCTGTTTAAAGAAATTTCTTTTGCTTTCTTTTAGGGTAAGGTTTCTGGTAACAAATTCTGTTAGTTTTATTTCATCTGAAAATATCTTGATTTCCCCCTTTGTTTCTTAGAAAAAATGGTATTTTTACTGGATACAGAATTTTGGGTTGACTTTTCTTTCAGTACTTGAAAATATGATGCTAATTCCTTCTGGCCTTCACAGATTCTGGTGAGAAATCAGCTGTCATTTGAAGGGTTTTCCCTCTACAAGTAAGCAGTTTTTCTCTTTCTTTGCTTGCTTTTCCCCATGATTTTCAATTTATCTCCAGTTTTAAGAAATTTCACTATAGTGGGTCTTAGTCTGGATTTCTTTAGATTTATGCTGTTGGGGGTTCACTCAGCTCCTTGAATCTGTATCCTTATGTTTTGTGCCAAATTTGGAAAGTTCCAAATTACTTTGTCAGCTATTCTTTTTTCCGCCCTTCTTCCAGGAATCCAGTGATAAGAATGCTATATCTTTTCTTATATTCTCACATGTTCCCTAGGCTTTTTTTTTTTTTTTTTTTTTTTTTCAGTTTAGTGGTTCTGTGTTTTTTTCTCTGTGGTTCTGATTCTATGATTTCTATTGCTTCAGCATCAGGTGCACAGGTTCCTTCCTCTATCTCCTCTATTTGCTGTTGAACCTAGCCATTGAGTTTTGTTTTGTTTACTATATTTTATATTAGAACTTCTATGTGGTTCTACTCAAGTTTTCCATTTCCTTGCTGAGACTATCTTTTTATTTGTTTCAAGGATGTTCATAATTGTTGAAGCATTTCTTGGATAGCTGATCTTAAATTTGTGTCAGATGATTCTAATATTTCTGTCATCTTGGTGGTGTCATTTATTGTCACCTTTTATAATTCAGTTTAGATCTTCCTTGTTCTTGACATGATGAGTGATTTTCATTTGAAACCTGAATATTCTGAGTACCATGTTTTGAGACCCCAGATCTGGGGTGACTGCTGTGCCAGTAAAACTATGTGCATATCATAAAATAGGACAGGCGCTGAATTGTGGTTTCCTTTACAGATGTCAACAGTCCATTGTTTGATGTGAAACTCAGTGACTTTTCTCTAGGAATGCACCTCTTACACTACTCAATGATACTGATTTTTTTTTTTTTCAAATCTCAATTCCCTTTTGCTTCCATATTCTTTGCTCTTTTTTATATTACAATTTTATTGCATTTTGGCATTAAATGACAATCTTCAACAGAGTATAAATGTACTACAAGTTTAGGGCAGATAAAAATATGGAATTGTTAGAGGAAACCAAATATTTTCTTTAAGGAAATGCATGACAGAATCCATGACTGGCAACCATAGATGGCCCAAATGTCAGATTTTTCTGTTCTGTTCTTCTGGTCTTTGCAAGCCTATCAGATGTGGCTGCCATGAAACCTTCAATAACAGTAGGCAGTTGCCACCTCAAGAGAGCTGGCATGATAGCATACTTTGAAGAACTCCTAGTGATCTCTGCTTGCTTGGCTGACATAGTATGCTGGCCTCGCACAAACTGCTGATCTCACTGTGAATCCAGAGGTCCTAGCCCAAGGAGGGAAAAAAGCAAAAATCTCCCACATAGAACCAGAGTTTATCTTCAGAGCTGTGTACTTCCTAGAATTACTACTGCAGATCCTTCTATGCCCTCAGAATCTGTCCCACTGACCTTGAATTACATTATTTTCATTTTAATACACTGAAGTTTAAAAGGCTGTGAAACCCTTAAAAAATAATTTATCACATGGCTGAGTCTATGCCCCCAAGTAACTAACATGGAAATACAATCCAGAGTCAAAATTAATTTTTAAATATTATAAATTTTGTATGTTTCTCAAGAGATACTAAAGAAGACTCAGTTCCTATGACCCTACTATGACTTTTTCTCCTTCCAAATCTCTTATATGCAATGTTACATTAATGCTCTTAGAGTGTGACTTTTCTCTTTTCTTTTCCTTGTATATTATATTAGTGAACCTAGAATTTTATTAAACCTTTCCTCTTCTCTTCATCTTAGCATAGATTTTCAGTATTTTCAATATTTTTAGTAAAACAATAAATTGGAGGCTAGTTTTAAGATACATTTGACACTTAAAAGAAATTGAGATTTTGCATTGCACTGCTTCAAGACTATGAACTTTCATGTGACTGGAATATATATTCTTTTCCTTTTCATTTAGGACAGTTGTTGCCAAATCTGCATGCATACTACACTAAACTGAAATGCTACTTACATGATAATATTCTGGTGCACATGAATCTTAGCTCCCACCTCAAACACATGGGTATCAGAATCTTTGGACAAACTACCTGGACATCTGGATTTTGTTTTTGTTGTTACTTGTTTTGTTTTTGAATTAAAGCCCCTTGGTCATTGTGATATAAAACTGGCATTGAGAACCACTGATTTGAGAGATACTTGAGCAGAACCATAAGAAAAGTGCTGCAAAGCATATTCTTTTCATTTTGTGCCTAAGGCAGCTAAGGCTCAGAAATAGAAGGAGCTCACTCAGGTCACGTAGCATATTAGTGTCAGAGCTGAAACTAGAATGGAGATCTTCTGATATCTGTGCAGTGTTTTTTTATTATGTTTATCTCAACATTTATAATAGGCTGATGTCAATTTTACAGACATTAGCTATCTGAAGGCTATTTAGAAAAAGAACCTCAATCTAAACCACCAAAGAAAGTATTTTTCTATATAGAAAATTAACCAACCAGTTGTGTCTGGGCTGATCCTCACAAATAATTTACATGGAAATAGCCTAAGCTTAAATGAGCTAGGAAATTTCCCTATTTCCAAGTATATATGTTTATTGTTTTTAACTCAATAAATACACATTCAGGCATAGCCCAGTGCTGGATTCCAAGGAAAGCAAAGAGGTTCACAGCTTCTCAAGGTGCTTTCTAGTAGTCCGGTGGAAATGCGAGGCATGCCCACAGTTGCTACTACTTAAGGTAAGGTGGAATGAGAGACCTATAATTCAGACACCAAGACAGATGCTGGGGGACCAACAGAGGAGGAATGATGCTCTAGACTGGGTGGGAGGCAATAATGTTTCATGGAAAAGGGGGCTTTGAGGTTTGCCTGGAAGACTGAGGAGCATTTGATTTGGGTGAAAGGAGAGTGTCTACACCACCTATGGTAGCCCGAGAGGACGTGTAGGACACACAATGTAGCTACACTTCACAGGTTTGGCTCTGCATCAGAGATCATGAAAAACATCACATAGAAAAAAAGTATTCTTAAAAATTCTTGACGTCACTCCTAGAGTAGAATACATATTAGCTTATGTAACCAACCTCATACAGTAATTTTGCTGTGTAAAGAAGGAACTCTGAGAAAATCTAAAGAACAAAAAAGGGGAAGTCTTTATGACTTCCTGGACATTCAGATCAATCTATCTTTAAGGTAACTATCAGATTCTTAGCAGTGAAGGGAAAGAAAAATTCTTCTCTACCATCAAGATCTTCCAGCTGGACTAAGAATTAAATTTACATGAGACAGATTAACAGGAGAAAAAAATGTTTTATTATGTGCACATTGAGGCCCAATTACAAAACTGACACCTAAAGAAATGACCAAGACAGACAGTTCTTATACTTTTTAGACAGAGACAATAAATCTGTAGGGAATTGACAGGACAAAGAAAACTTAGCTTTGGGAACTTCAATTAGTAAGGAATTCTAAACAGAATTTGGGCTGGGGTGGTCAATTAGTAAAAAGTAATAAGGGTGGTTTATATAGACGTCTGGCCTTTAAGTGGCCTATCTCTGATGAGGATGTCTCTTTACCTCCTGGTACAGGGAGGGTACCCTTCACATGGGAGATTTATTTCCTGCTTTCAGGGGGTCAGGTAGGGTCTGAGTGCTCTTCCTGCATAAGCTATCTCTCAAGTAAATTTTATTTAAAATAATCAATATGCCAAAGTGGCACATTTTAGGGCAACGTGCCCTTGGCCTCCATAGCAGGGTGGCACATTCAAAAAGGTCCTTTCCTGCCTGAAGGATGTATAACTCCATATGGTGCATATTATAGCTGTGTTTGCTGGGGTGAGATTTAAATGAGGTAGAAGAGACATACTTTGCTCAAGAAAGTCCAGTTTAAAGTTTTCCCATGTAATAAATATGTAGAAGCTCTGAATTTACTGTAGAAGGCGGATCCTAGGATGTATGAAGCATTGATGAACATTCAACAATGATACGCTTCATAACCTATGCCAAAGAATAAATACAGGATGTACAGAAAAACAGAAGTCATGGGCCAATATCAACCCATCTATTTCAGGAGGTGAGATTCATGATAACTAGCAAAAATGGGATTCTATGCAGGGTTGAATATAAGTTCCCACTACTAACTAAAGTGACCTGTTATATTTTTCTCCTTGAAATTAGGAAGGTGGCTTTAGGTGAGTAAGAATGAGGCTCATTGCTGGTGTTAGGACTGAGAGCCCCAGCAATAGACAAACAGAATCAGTCCAAGTAACATTGTTTTTATGTAGGAATGTTCACCAATATTGATGAAAGCTGCAGAAAGGAGCTCCTGTCTCATAGAATCCAGCAGACCAGGACACAGGCTGAAGTTACTATAAGACCTGTAGACCTGTCTTGCTCCTCACTTACTTTTCTCCTGGCCTTTTTTACTCTCTCCAAACTTATGCCTGGGATTCCTTTTTTTTTTTTTTTTTTTTTTTGGTCTCAAGGAATACAAGTGGCTGCACTAGGGTGGGGATGGAGGTGTCACTACTATTTTGGTTGCTGCTATTTTTGAAACTCATTGCAGTTTGTACAATCTCATACCTATATAAGACTCATCATGAATTTGGCTTACTTTTAACTTTTACCACTTACTTTTACAATCATATTAATATTAACAGTTAAGTATCAATGAATTATCTGAAAGGTTATAAAGAATACAATCCCATTTCCAATACCATCAAAAACAATAAAATACTTAAGAATAAATTTAACCAAAGAGGTGAAAAATCTCTTCACTGGAGATATTTGATGAAAGAAATTGAAGACACAAATAAATGGAAAGGTAACTTGTGCTCATGGATTAAGAGAATTAGTATTGCTAAAATGTCCATATTACCCCAAGTCATCTATGGATTCCATGCAATCCCTATAAAGAGTCTAATGATACTTTTTATAGAAGTAGAAAAAAATTCTAAAATTTTATGAAACACAAAAGACCCCAAATAGCCAAAGCAATCCTGAGAAAGGAGAACAAAGCAGGAGGCATCATCCTTCCCAATCTTAAACTATATTATAAAGCTATAGTAATCAAAACAGTAAGGTACCAGCATTTAAAACACACATAGACCAAATGAAGTAAGAGCCCAGAAATAAACCCATGCATATACAGTCAATTAATGTTTGACAAAGGAGTCAAGCATATTCGGTGGAGAAAAGACAGTCTCTACAATAAATGGTGCTGGGAAAATTAAATATGCACATCTAAAATAATAAAACTAGACCCCTATGTTACACCACTTACAAAAATTAACTTGAAATTGATTAAAGACTTATATATAAGACCAGAAACCATAACATTCCTAAAAGAAAAAAATAGGAAAAAATCTCCCTGACATGGGTCTTGGCAGTTATTTTTTGGATATGACACCTAATGCACAAGCACCAAAATAAAAAATAAACAGTAGGGACTACATCAAACTAAAAAGCTTTTGCATGGCAAAATAAATGATCAACAAAATGAAATGACAACCTATGAAATGGGAAAAAACAAAGTTTGCAAATGTATATTTGATGAGGGATTAATATCCAAAGAATACAAGGAACACATATAACTCAATAGAAAAAAAAAAAAAAACAAAGAATCCAATTTAAAAAATTGGCAGAGGATGTGAATAGACATTTTCTAAAATAAATGTACAAATGGCTAAACACATACATGAAAAGATGCTCAACATCACTAGTCATCAGGGAAATGAAAATCAAAACCACAATGAGCTATCACCTCACACATGTGAGCATGGCTATCATGGGAAAGACAAGAGATAACAAATGCTGGTGAGGATGTGGAGAAAAGAGAACCCTTGTGCACTGTTGAATGGATTGTAAGTTGGTAACAGCCACTCTTGAAAACAGTATGGAGGTTCCTCAAAAAATTAAACATAGAACATGTAATCAAGCAAT
This sequence comes from Phoca vitulina, assembly GCF_004348235.1. Classification (NCBI taxonomy): domain Eukaryota; kingdom Metazoa; phylum Chordata; class Mammalia; order Carnivora; family Phocidae; genus Phoca; species Phoca vitulina. The sequence continues at coordinate 5,528,884 of NW_022589786.1, forward strand.
TCCACTTTGGGGAACATGCCTAAAGGAAACAAAAACACTATGTTGAAGAGATATCTGCACCTGTATGTAGAAGCAATACTTAAAATAATACAGACATGAAACAATCTTAGTGTCTATCAACAGATGAATGGATAAAGAAATTGTGGTGTATACAAAAGAACATTATTCTGTGATAAAAAGAAGGAAATGTTGCCATTTGTGACAACATGGATGGACCTTGAGGGTATTATGCTAAGTGAAATATTTAGACAAAGAAAGACAAATACTATATGATATTGCTTATATGTAGAATATTAAAAAGACAAAACAAAACAAAACCAAAAAACACCTCAGAGATTGTAATTGTGAATTGTGAACACCAAAGGCAGGGAATGGGTGGTGGGGGGGAAGGAAATGAAGGAAGGTACAAAAGATACAAACTTCCAGTTATAAGGTAAGTAAATACTAGTGAGTACTAGGTGGGTACAACATGATGACTACCATTAACATGACTGTATGGTATATATGAAAGTTTTTAGAGTAAATCCTAAGAATTCTCATAAAAAGAAAAAAACACATTTTCTCTTTTTTTTTTTTTCCTATATCTATATGAGATGACGGATATTAACTCAACTTCATGGTAATCATTTCACAGTATGTAAGTCAAATCATTATGTTGTACATCTTAGATTTCTACAGTGATGTAGGTCAATTATATCTCAATAAAACTGGGGGGAAAACAAGTACATGAAGGTTCATGGGAGCAAACCATCTGAGCCAATTGTGAAAAAATGGTAAGCAGTAAGAAAGAGCAAAGAGAGATAACTAGTCTTGAAGTAATCAAGAAAGCCTGCATTTTCCCTGATAGCTTCTGTTTCCCTTGACCACTTTCATTAAAAGCTTAAAACAAAACAAAACACCTCAATGTCAGGAATGTACAAACTCCCTGGATACTTGGCCTTTAATACTTCAAAGTTCAGAAAGCTGTGGAACTGCAGCATGGTTTAAGAAACACAGATAATTCTTTGAGAACACTTGTTATCATTGCCCAAGTTCTTCAGAAACAGGGAATAGAGAGATGGAAAATGGAGAATTTGGGGTTTTTAAAAGTAAGCTTCATGGAGACTATTGGGGGGAAAAAAGGAATGAGAATTGAAATGAGTAGGAGTAGGAAAAATCCATAGAGACGTGAGAGATTCTGAAATAACAGGTCAATGTGCCTCCTAACCTGCCATAGACTCCAACACAAGCGTTTGTTCCCAGCATGCTATGGGAAGTGCTCCGCCACCGCAGCGCCTTCCCCCCTAACATGCTGCGAACCAGAGGGCAGGGGAAATGAGTGCCTTGTGATTCTTTGTCAGTGACTAGGTATCTAAGAAGTGAACTATAGATAAAGGGAGGAAGGGAGGAAGGGAGGAAGGGAGGGAAAGAAAGAAGGAAGGAAGGAAGGAAGGAGGAAGGAAGGAAGGATGGAAGGAAGGAAGGAAGGAAGGAAGGAAGGA